>NW_027420226.1:0-49777 GCF_009905375.1 Apium graveolens
GTTTAAGCATACAATAATGATGTTTTGCTGTATATCTTGCATCTTTTAATAAAACTTGTAGACTATCAAGCTTAAGACATTGAGTCAGGTCCTGATGGAGACCATTTTGAGCCTAGGTTTTATTTCTTTTTTTATTCACTTTCTTCGAAGAAGTTTCAAGTGTCGAGCTGTTAGCGCTGTGGAATGGTTATTTCATCTTGTTATTAGTGTGTATCATATCTTATTTTATGTTTTACATATTGTGCAGGTTCTTGATATGAAATGAGGTTTGTTGGCTGTAATTGGAATTAAAATTTAACGTGTCTAATCTGCGTGGTGACGCCATAACAAGGTTATGTTCCTGCTTAGAGATCCTTCGCTGTGGCATTTGGAGTTTCTTCAGGTACTGTACGAATTGACTACAGCCTTTTGATGTTCTGCTTAAAGTTGCCTCTGATGGACATAATGCATAGTGCTTATTAAATATCTCAATATGGAAGCTCTCTCTCTTAATCCATATAATTACATAGTAAGTTTAGAAAATCCCAATACCGAATGCACTGTCTGTTTCTGCTCAGTGTAGAATATGATCCAGTGAGCATATGTTCAAGTGTGATGGATGAATCTTTGAAAAATTTCTTTTAGTTTTAGTTTTTGTTACGGAGCACTTTTTGGAAGATTGATTGATGGAGGGATGGTAGGAATAACAGTTGAATAGAATTCAGTGGAAAACACACAGTTATTGGAATGTTAATTTTCTGTTATAGCTATTTGGTAAACCATAGTTTTTTTTCGTGTGTTGGAATGCTTTCTTTTGTTGCTAATTAAGATAAGTAATTATGTATTTATTATTCCATGCATGTTGCTTAATAGACAGGACTCATAGAGTATGCTTTATTTGTTTGGATATTTTCTGATTCCTTTTCATAAGTTATAGGTTTATTCGGGACTTGTTTACATACAATATTGTTCACTTACTAGAATGCAGTTTAAAGTTCTCCCTTTTGCCAACTCACTATTAAATACTCCTACCTCTAAGCTTGAATCTGGAATTATGTGTCGTCAGCGCTCTAACCATAATTGTAAGTCCAACATTGCGTATTCCACACGCAATTCTGTTGTTTATAACTATAAATTCATAAAATGTATTTCAGCGCCGTATTTAATTCTCTTGTCCGACTTCGAATTAATAAGCCTGTAATCTCAAATCATTGTTAGTCTCTTGTCCAGACTTGAAATTATGAAAATTTGAACTACCACAGGTGTAGATATGGGTGTACGGAACACTCCAAGACTCCATTTGAAGAACTAATCTAGAAAAGCTTGTGAGTTATTAGGATCCATTACTTTATATGTACCTACCAATATTAACTGTAAAAGCAAATATTGCAGACACTCTTTATAAGCAAGTATTTGTTCTGTTATGTGTTTGGTTATTATATGTTTAAGATTTTTTCCTATAGAAATCACTAATGCAAAAATGTTGCTTGTAAATTTGAATACTATTTTTCTTAATTGCGTGAGCTAATTTTATTAAGGGATTTTATGATTTACTATTCAGGTTCATTAACTGTTTTACGAGGAATGTTTAGTTGCATCATATTGTCTTACGAAATAATGTATTTTTGCAGTTAAACTTGAAAAATTATTATGCTACAGGTAGCCATTGAGGTTGTTTACGTTTTTATCCAGATATTCATCTACAGCATTATCCTATTTACATTTTCAGGGAGGGAGAGAAACCAATTATAGAATAGTCTATTACATTTGCTGAAATGTACAAGGAAAGATGAGTAAAGATCTTGAAGTTAAGCTCAAGAAACTGGCTAAAGAAAAATGTTGCAAGACCAAGACAGGCTGCAGATGAGCAAAGAGGAAGGTGCAGGAGTACATGGCCTGGTTACTTAAGAAAATAGCTGACGCAAATCTAGGCATCACAATCAATCATCAAGATTTCTGCACAACCAGTGATGATGGCAATTACCTCACACCAGTTACCGGAGGCTCTGAACTTTAGATTTCAGATGTGCACCTTTTTACATATCTTATTTTGCATACTAGTAACAAGTGTTATCGTACTAGCTTTTGGATATTTATTTATCGTCCTAGACTAAGTACCTGTTCTTTGGAGTATGTGAAGTATGTGGAGTTGGTGAATTGTGTGAACTGTAGTATTTGGTGGGGGTTTATGAAAACTGATATGGAGTTTGGTTGAAATTTTATTTGGTTGACTTGGATGAAAAACAGATTTTATGGTATGTTGAATTTACAAACCATTCTTGTCAATTTTTTTTTAAAAAAATATGTTACATTAGGTACTAAAAATGTTACAAAGAAATTGGTATAATACAAAACATTATTGTTAAAATATTCATCAAAGGTAACATTAAAGTATGTCTATATTGTCATATTATGTATGTTACCTTTGCAAACAAATGGGGCCAAAAAATAGGGCCCACCAGTGGGGCCCACATGTGGGCCCCACTGGTGGCCCCATTTTTTTGAAAATTCTAAGTCCAAAGGTAACATACATATTGTGATACTATAGACATAGATTGATGTTACCTTTGACAGCTATTGTAACAAAAATGTGAATGTTACACAGGGCAAAAATAATGTTACCTTAGGGGCCAAAGGTAACTCGAAAAAAAGCAATTTAATTTTTATGTTACCTTAGGCCTTTTTCTGGCTGTGGTAACACTTTTTTGGGCCTGTTATAACATTTTCATGGTGTTGCTGTAGGTCATTTATGGTGTAGTGTTTGGTCAAAAGATCCAAAAGAAGTAAACTAACTGAGATGACCACTCTAGCAACCTCTACATCCTCCCAACAGAATGCAGTTGTAAAACCAACCAGTAGTGAGTCTACACAGCCTGCACAAGAAGTAATTCAAGTGTATGGTAGGAGAAACAAGAAAGGCACACACAGTGAGAGCACATCTCTTGAAGATCCCTCATTCATTCAGGGGGAGCTGCCAACACTCACAACTGAGTACCAAATTCTTATGACTCAAATTTCTTCTATTCCAATTTCACTTAAATCCACTTCTCAAGTGCAACAAAAATCAATTGACTTAGCTCAAGAAGCTTTGCTCACCACCCAGGCACTCCATTTAGATGGTGAGAGGTTATATGCTGAGGTAGACCTTGATGACAGCATCAAAAATATGGGGATTCATCAGTTTTTACAGAAGACCCCATGGATATTTTAATGCACCTTCATCAAAAATATGCTGAGGTGTAGATATGGGTGTACGGAACACTCCAAGACTCCATTTGAAGAACTAATCTAGAAAAGCTTGTGAGTTATTAGGACTCCATTACTTTATATGTACCTACCAATATTAACTGTAAAAGCAAATATTGCAGACACTCTTTATAAGCAAGTATTTGTTCTGTTATGTGTTTGGTTATTATATGTTTAAGATTTTTTCCTATAGAAATCACTAATGCAAAATAGGCCTAGTACTGATTCATTTCCTTATTAGAAGCTACCTGTAATAAAAAAATTTCAGTACTGATATTAATTTAAAATGAAGTACTGATTCATTTCTTTGTATAGTATTAGGTTGAAATGTAGTGTGACTCTCAGAGCTATCTAAATCCAGATAAGTACCATTCTATTTATGTCTATTGCTTTGTGCCCTGCTGTAAAGATATAGGATTCCGTTAAAATAAGCATTGAAGTGTTAGACAAACAGTGGCTGCAAGCCGCCAACAACGTACAACTATCTATGTACACATTTGTACAGAGGCAGCCAGATTTGGAATATTATTTTTTTTGAAAATTGTTACTATATTAGCAGTTATTAAAAAAATTAGAGTAGTTATTATGAATAGACAAACTAACTCTAAATTTGCATACTTTTTCACATCAAGATAAAATGGGTTAAAAGAATTTCAAATTTTACAAACTAATTCCAAATTTGCATACTTTTTCGTATAAAGATAAAAGGTGTATTCATAAATTGCATAACATTAAAAAAAATTCAATAATTGGGATTAAACAAAACGAGCCGGTTATTCAATAAACATATTTGAGTTCAAGCATTTTTAAATGAGACGCGTCGCTCGTTTAAGTTAAATGAGCTTAAATTTGTGACTGAACTTGACTAGTTTAAAGATAAACGCTTGTCTTTAAACGAGTTAGATCAAACTACTAGTTGACATCCTAAGATTGGATCATTTACAAAAAACATCAAAATATTATTATTGGGACAAAACACTAGTAAGAAGTACTAATAAAACTATTAGTTGATTCTTAAAATAGCAAACCAAATACATTCATATTTTTCTAAAGAATTTATTATATAGATACAATACATATATCTTGACATCCTTATTGTTGGATCATTCATAAAGATTTTTAAAAAAATGAAACATTAATATGGGACTAAACACTAGTAAGAAGTACGGTCAATCTACTTTTATAAATTTTCAATTTTTGTCATGCAGCGAATAAAAGAAATTTGAAAATGCCTTACCATAATGATCTTTTTTGCAAAAACTAAAAATTTAAATTTCGTGTTAATTTATTCTATCTTTTATACATAATTTTTTTCAAAATATTTACTAGCCTTCAAATAATTTTCTTTAAAAGAAATATTTTAATAGTAAATACAATCGAATACAGTCATGTTAGATAAACACAACTAAATTCTACTGAAATTATAATTTTCAGAAAGGAGGGAAATTTCCCTCCACTTTTGCAACTAAATTTTTTAAAGATACGGGAAATTTCCCTCCATTTTCAAATATCGAATTGGACCGAAATCGGTTGAATTTAGCAGTGTCAAAAAATTTTGTTGGGGGAAAATTTCCTCCATTTTTTAGTAAGGCTAAATTCGACCGAGGGCGGTTAAAATTAGTAGCACACCTAAACTCAACTGTATATGGTTGCATATAAATACGGTTGTATTTATTCGGTCATAATTATTATTAAATTCGATGGCGTAATACGATCGTATTTAAATATGACTGCATGCGGTTGTATTCAGTCGTGCCCTTAAATTCAACTGAAGGTGGTTGAAATTGACTCTCGTTGTATTTGTGCAATTGTATTTAGCATTATTTTCTTGTAGTTAGCCGAATCGAGAGTTTACTCGTAAGCTCACGAGTCTGTTTAAATGAGTTGAGACAAGTTGGTCGGCGGAAAAAAATTAGGGTAGTTATTTAACCGGTTAAAAGAATTTCAAACTAGAGAAACTAACTTTAAATTGCCATAATTTTTTGTATCAAGATAAAAGGTGTATCGAAAATTTTATAATATTAAAATTTGAATTACTATAATTGGGATGTAATTAATACGAGACGAGTTGGTTATTCAATAAACAAAATCGAGTTTTTCTGAGATTGCACGTCCTAGATAAGATCAAGCATTCTGATTCTAAATATAGTTTGCTAAATTAAATTTAATTAAAAAATTTAGTTGTATTTATATATTTGTAAGACTGAAGTAATTGCATTGTTTTTAGGAGAATGAGGGCTAGTTCTTCTCAAATTGCACGCCCTAGGTGCTCTGGCAAAATGGCAGTTTTAGAAGAAAAATTGAGGAAGTTGGAGGAGCTTAAGGAGGAAGTGAAGAAGCTGAAGAATGCAAGTTGAAGTCCTCCGAGCAAGCTGGTTAAATATAGGTTGATCAATGGCATTTCATTTTCTTATTAGAAGCGGCCTGTAATAATTTTATTCAGTTACTGTGTTATGTCTGTGTGTTATGTTTAAGTGTTTGAGAACCCTTTACTTCAAGATTTGAAGAAACCGTTTTAGCTAATTTCTTAATTGGACGGGGCTCCTTTTTTTTTTCTAGCTTTCTTAATCAAACCTCAATATAATAAACTACTAGCTTATAAATGGTTGGCCTTATATTATTGCTTGTAAAATTCCATTCTTGGTTGATATTGATTGAAAATGAGGTGTTGATTCACTTCTTTTGACAATATTAAGTTGAAATGTAGTGTTGAGACTCAAGTTTAACTGATACAAATATTTCAAAATATAAGAATTTATGTTACTGGTTCTATGGTTCAGTCAAAACAATTAATTAATTGCAATGCAAATTATTTGCAATGCATAGTCCTATGAAAGACCTGCCCCATGCCGCGGTATGTTTTGTAATTGTATTGTCTGTATGCTTTTGGCCAAGTTCATGTATAAATATAAACTGGCTTTTTATTTCAGTTCATGTGTGATTTTGCATTTTACTCTATGTTATAAAATTGCCAATTATCTAATAAATAATGATACCAAAACTTGCATTCATGTTTGCTTTATAAACACCTGCAGTTTATATATGCTTAAAATTTTACAGGTTTCCCGCATGCATGCAGGTGCCTATATTTTCTATTTATTCAGCTTATAATCTAGTTGCATAGATGCTTTGTGTTGTGTCGAAAAGAAATAAGTTTGCAATAAATAAACATCTGACTGTTAGGTGTCACTAAAATGGTGTTGCTAGCCTATACACATTTGTACAGATCCAAAGCAACTATTTTTTTGAGAAAGTGAGAACTAGGGTTGGAATATTTAAATTTACAAGTTAAATCAGGCCAAAATTCATAATTTATGAAAGGTTTTTTTAACAAGATATTAGTGAAAGGTTTTAGGACTAAGTTAATGTTTATTGGATCATGGGACATTTTAGTTGGGATGTACTTATGAGATGAATCTATGTACAAAAATGGCAGAGTTATTAAAGAGTTACATTCCTATTTTTTCGGGAATTGTTTGATACTACTTACTTTTGCCAATAACTAAAATAACTACATAATTATTTTACAAGTTAGAAACTAAAATATAATCGTAATTATTTTTAAATTTTTCAACGTGATCTTGTTGCTGCCACATAATGCAGGCTTATTAACCCGTCTATACCTTTGTACTCTGTGATGATCTTTTACTATTTTTTCCTTACATTTTATTAAATATTAGTAAAAAAATTCATATACAACAAAAAAAATTATATAGTTCTTAATTATAACCAATGCATTAAATTTGAATAACTAGACAACTAACTCCCAAACTTGCATATTTCTCGTATCAAGATAATTTGGTGGACATCAAAATTTGAATTACATATAACTCGGATGTAATTCAAGTTGAGATAGTTATTTAATAAACGAGTTTAATTGGGTATTTTTGAAAAAGACAAGTCTTTTCGTCTAAGATTTCAACACTTAAAAGAATAAAAAATTTAAATAAAATTTGATTCAAATATAATAAAAATGAATTTTGAAAAAATAGATGAAAATTTTAAACAAGCTCGAGAGGAATTGAGTTTCCATATTACGATACTCGAATTAGTTCATATACGAGCTCGAACAGAACTGAGTTCGGTGTAAGAAGTATTTTTTTTGTTACTAAAATAAAATTTCAACTCCAATATTAGTTGCATTTTGCATCCAAACATTTCTAATTTTACTAATTTTTATCTTTCTCTCTTTCCTAAATTTTATATAAAGTTCACCATTATTAATGTAATTTATGATTACTTGATGATGTGGTATGCATGCATAAATTTATCATTGATTTCAAATTTAAAATTAATGATGTATTTATGCATATTTGCATCCAAAAGATATAAAGAACCCTTTTTTTTTACAAACAATTAATTTTATTAACTTAATAAATCCGCTTTCAAAGCGTTAAACACTCTAATAGGAACAAACCTCCAATCGAAAACTCGATCTGGGAAAGAATATGACACTCGAGCTAACTCATGAGCCGCCACATTAGCAGATCGTTTAATAAAAAATAGTGAAACTGTGTTTAAATCTCGAAGCATAGCACGACATGCCTCTATAACTCGACCAAAAGGAGATACCATAGGAGCTTTGCTTCGAATTGCCTGCACTGCCACTAAGAAATCTGATTCCACAATCACCCCTTGCCACCCTTAGTTTTTGATCCAACTGAGAGCCTCTTTAATGGCTAAAGCTTCTGCCAATTCTAGGGATAAAAATCTCTGCATGCACACTGTCTTTGTTATAATTAACTCACCCCCTGCGTCTATGACTATCACTCCCATCCCGGAACCACTATATTCTCGAAAAGTTGCTGCATCCACCGAGACCTTGATTATTGACTCATGTGGCTTAACCCAAGAACTGTCACTGTCTCCGTCAACAAGCTTCGGGAAACGAACAGAAAATAGACTACTTTGGGCATATTTCTATTGTCCAAAGTACTGTTTAGCGTTTACAATCACAACATGTATACGAGTATATTTCTTGTTCCAAACTAGCTCATTCCTTGCTCTCCATAAGGACCAACAAACTACTGCAATTTCAGCCCATTTTTCATAATCAAAGCTTCATAAAATTATGTCCCACCAGTGAAAAATCTCGTCCTCTACACTCAATTGGAACCCTGGAGTAACCAACTGCCAGCATTGCAGAGCTATAGGGCATCTCATAAACACGTGGCTAATGGTTTCATTCTCTCTCCTGCAAACTGGACAACTACTTTCTACTCTGACATGTTTTTAACGCAAAGCATCATAGTTGGAAGACACTGAGACAATGATCTCCAAATTAATTCAAAACCTTCGGCGGAGCCCTTATTTTCCAAATTTTCCTCCAGAAGTTATCATTATCCTCCTGTCTCCAAAGAGCTTTTTGAACTTGCAACAATCGATAAGCACTATGAACGGAATATTCACCTTGAACTCTCTTTAGTCCAATAGATTCTATATTGCCTCATACTCTTCATTCAACAGTACACTTCGTATGCACTCTTGGTCCCTATTATTAAACAAGTCTTTTAAAATTTCATCATCCCACCCCCTGTGCTCCATCGACATGATTGAAGATACCTTGTTATTAGCCAAAGCTGGTGAGTCTGAGGTAATAAACGGATTGTGATCATCCAATAACCATGGTTGTCCCAATATATTTATCATTTCCCCTAAACCTACTACCCAACGAACACCTTCTTTCACAACATCCCCTGCTTCCCATATGCTACGCCAAACAAAACTCGGATTGTGGCCAGCAGAAGAATCCAAATAATTTTCCTTTAGAAAATAACATGCTTTGTATACTTTACCTCACCAGACTATTAGGTTTTGTAAGAAATCTCCATGCCTGATTACCTAACATTGCCAGGTTAAAATCTCGAAAATCACTAAAACCCATACCTCCATTTGACTTATGTCTGCTCAAACGAGAATAGGACATCCAATGTATGCTTTTGTTGTCATTCTTCTTCGAATTCCACTAGAACTTCGAAATCAACCACTCCAGATCCTTCGTTATTTTCATTGGCAATAAGAATACACTCATGGCGTAAGATGGCAACGATTGTATAACAGATTTTACTATCACCTCCTTTCCACCTTGAGAGAAAATTTTTTTATCCCAACTCAGAACTCGATTTTTAACTCTATCTTTTAGAAAACCCAACGTAGCAACCTTGCTTCTATTCATCATATTTGGAAGCCCCAAGTAAGTACCACCTTCACCAACCTCCTCCATATGAAGCAACCGACACAACTGTATTCTGTTATTCTAACTCGTATTAATGCTAAAAAAATACAGATGATTTTGACAAATTCACCTTCTGCCCTGAACCACGTTTCAAAACTCTGTAATAGCCTCAAGACATGCATAGCCTCCTCCTCAGTTTGCCTTATAATACAGGTAGATATCATCAGCGAATAGCATGTGTGAAATGCTAGGAGCTTGTCTTCAGACCTTGATACCTTGAATTCATTTCCTTTGCTCATATCTTCGAAGTAAAGCGGAGAGACCTTCAGCACATAAGGTAAAAAGATAAGGGGATAAAGGATCCCCCTGTCTAATACCCCGACTAGGATATATAGGACCAATTTCTCTCCTAGCATGAGTGATATTATATGACACTGAACATACAATTGAAGAATTTAATGAACCCACCAGTCATTGTATCCCATTTAGTCAACACAACTTCAGATATGCCCACTTGATTCTGGCATAACCTTTACTCATGTCAAGCTTAAGCGTCATATGACTCTCCCTTCCTCGTCTCTTCCGCTTCAAGTAATGCATGACTTCATAGGAAACCATGACATTATCATAGATAAGTCTCCCTGACATAAATGCACTCTGATTCTCCGACACCACTGAATCCAAAGTTCCTTTAACCGATTAGGTACAACCTTTGTGATAGTTTTAGCTAACACATTGCATAAAGATATAGGTCGTAAATCGCTAATAAACACTAGACAATTCTTTTAGGAATCAATACAATATTTGTATCATTCAAACTATTGGATAACATACCATTAGTGAAAAAATTTCTGACCATGTCAACAATATCCTTACCAACAATTTTCCAATAATTTTGAAAAATGCAGGTGTCATTCCATCCGGGCCTGGAGCCTTGTCCGGATTTATTTGGAACAGTGCTCTTTTCACCTCCTCTTCCTCAATTGGCTTTTAAAAATTTAACATTCTGAGCATCTGTTATTATAGTAGGAATACACTCGATCACCTCCTGCCAGTCTGATTCTGTTGCACGAAACAGATCATTAAAATACCTTTTCATCAAAGTGTCTAAGCCAGATTCCCAGTCAATCCAATTTTCATATGTATCCTTGAGATTATGAATCTGATTATTCCTCCAACGATTACTAGCTAACTTATGAAAAAATCGGTTGTTCTGATCCCCGGCTTGTAACCACAATTTGCTCTATATATGTTATATTAAAGTTGCCTCTGATGGACATAATGCATAGTGCTTATTAACATATCTCAATATGGAAGCTCTCTCTCTTAATCCATATAATTACATAGTAAGTTTAGAAAATCCCAATACCGAATGCACTATCTGTTTCTGCTCAGTGTAGAATATGATCCAGTGATGCATATGTTCAAGTGTGATGGATGAATCTATTTGCAAAATTTCTTTTAGTTTTAGTTTTTGTTACGGAGCACTTTTTGGAAGATTGATTGATGGAGGGATGGTAGGAATAACAGTTGAATAGAATTCAGTGGAAAACACACAGTTATTGGAATGTTAAGTTTCTGTTTTAGCTATTTGGTAAACCAGAGTTTTTGTTTCGTGTGTTGGAATGCTTTCTTCTATTGCTAATTAAGTTAAGTAATTATAGTATGTTTATTATTCCATGCATGTTGCTTGATAGACTAGACTCATAGAGTATGCTTTATTTGTTTGGATATTTTCCGATTCCTTTTCATAAGTTATAGGCTTATTCGGGACTTGTTTGCATACAATATTGTTCACTTACTAGAATGCAGTTTAAAGTTCTCCCTTTTGCCAACTCACTATTAAATTCTCCTACCTCTAAGCTTGAATCTAGAATTATGTGTCGTCAGCGCTCTAACCATAATTGTAAGTCCAACATTGCGTATTCCATACGCAATTCTGTTGTTTATAACTATAAATTCATAAAAATGTATTTCAGCACCGTATTTAATTCTCTTGTCCAGACTTCGAAATTAATAAGCCTGTAATCTCAAATCATTGTTAGTCTCTTGTCCAGACTTCGAAATTATGTAAATTTGAACTACCACAGGTGTAGATATGGGTGTACGGAACACTCCAAGACTCCATTTGAAGAACTAATCTAGAAAAGCTTGTGAGTTATTAGGACTCCATTACTTTATATGTACCTACCAATATTAACTGTAAAAGCAAATATTGCAGACACTCTTTATAAGCAAGTATTTATTCTGTTATGTGTTTGGTTATTATATGTTTAAGATTTTTTCCTATAGAAATCACTAATGCAAAATGTTGCTTGTAAATATGAATACTATTTTTCTTAATTGCGTGAGCTAATTTTATTAAGGGATTTTAAGATTTACTATTCAGGTTCATTAACTGTTTACGAGGAATGTTTAGTTGCATCATATTATCTTAAGAAATAATGTATTTCTGCAGTTTAAACTTGAAAATTATTATGCTACGGGTAGCCATTGAGGTTGTTTACATTTTTATCCAGACATTCATCTACAGCATTATCCTATTTACATTTTCAGGGAGGGAGAGAAACCCAATTATAGAATAGTCTATTACATTTGCTGAAAATGTACAAGAGGAAGATGAGTAAAGATCTTGAGGTTAAGCTCAAGAAACTGGCTAAAGAAAAACTGTGCAAGAGCAAGACAGGCTGCAGATTGAGCAAAGAGGAAGGTGTAGGAGAACATGGCCTGGTTACTTAAGAAAATAGCCGACGCAAATCTAGGCATCACAATCAATCATCAAGATTTCTGCACAACCAGTGATGATGACAATTACCTCACACCAGTTACCGGAGGCTCTGAACTTTAGATTTCAGATGTGCACCTTTTTACATATCTTATTTTGCATACTAGTAACAAGTGTTATCGACTAGCTTTTGGATGTTTATTTATCGTCCTAGACTAAGTACCTGTTTCTTTGGAGTATGTGAAGTATGTGGAGTTGGTTAATTGTGTGAAACTGTAGTATTGGTGGGGTTTTGTGAAAACTGATATGGAGTTTGGTTCAAATTGTTTATTTCGTTGACTTGGATGAAAAACAGATTTTATGGCATGTATATTACATTAGGTACTAAAAATGTTACAAAGAAATTGGTATAATACAAAACATTATTGTTAAAATATTCATCAAAGGTAACATTAAAGTATGTCTATAGTGTCATATTATGTATGTTACCTTTGCAAACAAATGGGGCCAAAAAATAGTGTCATATTATTGTTAATATGGCACACTTCGTATGCACTCTTGGTCCCTATCATTAAACAAGTCTTTTAAAATTTCATCATCCCACCCATGTGCTCCATCGACATGATTGAGGATACCTTGTTATTAGCCAAAGCTGGTGAGTCTGAGGTAATAAACGGATTCTGATCATCCAATAACCATGGTTGTCCCAATATATTTATCATTTCCCCTGAACCTACTACCCAACGAACACCTGCTTTCACAACATCCCCTGCTTCCCATATGCTACGCCAAACAAAACTCGGATTGTGGCCAGCAGAAGAATCCAAATAATTTTTGGTTAGAAAATAACGTGCTTTATATTCTTTACTCACCAGACTATTAGGTTTTGTAAGAAATCTCCATGCCTGATTACCTAACATTGCGAGGTTAAAATCTCAAAAATCACGAAAACCCATACCTCCATTCGACTTATGTCTGCTCAAACGAGAATAGGACATCCAATGTATGCTTTTGTTGTCATTCTTCTTCGAATTCCACTAAAACTTTGAAATCAACCACTCCAGATCCTTCGTTATTTTCATTGGCAATAAGAATACACTCATGGCGTAAGATGGCAACGATTGTATAACAGATTTTACTATCACCTCCTTTACACCTTGAGAGAAAAGTTTTTCATCCCAACTCAGAACTCGATTTTTAACTCTATCTTTTAGAAAACCCAACGTAGCAACCTTGCTTCTATTCATCATATTTGGAAGCCCCAAGTAAGTACCACCTTCACCAGCCTCCTCCATATGAAGCTACCGACACAACTGTATTCTGTTATTCTAACTCGTATTAGTGCTAAAAAATACAGATGATTTTGACAAATTCACCTTCTGCCCTGAACCACGTTCAAAACTCTGTAATAGCCTCAAGACATGCATAGCCTCCTCCTCAGTTGCCTTATAATACAGGTAGATATCATCAGCGAATAGTATGTGTGAAATGCTAGGAGCTTGTCTTCAGACCTTGATACCTTGAATTCATTTCCTTTGCTCATATCTTCGAAGTAAAGCAGAGAGACCTTCAGCACATAAGATAAAAAGATAAGGGGATAAAGGATCCCCCTGTCTAATACCCCGACTAGGATATATAGGACCAATTTCTCTCCTAGCATGAGTGATATTATATGACACCGAACATACAATTGAAGAATTAAATGAACCCACTAGTCATTGTATCACATTTTAGTCAACACAACTTTCAGATATGCCCACTTGATTCTGGCATAAGCTTTACTCATGTCAAGCTTAAGTGTCATATGACTCTCCCTTCCTCGTCTCTTCCGCTTCAAATAATGCATGACTTCATAGGAAACCATGACATTATCATAGATAAGTCTCCCTGACATAAATGCACTCTGATTCTCCGACACCACCGAATCCAAAGTTTCCTTTAACCAATTAGATACAACCTTTGTGATAGTTTTAGCTAACACATTGCATAATGATATAGGTCGTAAATCGCTAATAAACACTAGACAATCCTTTTTAGGAATCAATACAATATTTGTATCATTCAAACTATTGGATAACATACCATTACTGAAAAATTTCTGACCATGTCAACAATATCCTTACCAACAATTTTCCAATAATTTTGAAAAAATGCAGGTGTCATTCCATCCGGGCCTGGACCCTTGTCCAAATTCATTTGGAACAGTGCTCTTTTCACCTCCTCTTCCTCAATTGGCTTTAAAAATTTAACATTCTGAGCATCTGTTATTATAGTAGGAATACACTCGATCACCTTCTGCCAGTCTGATTCTGTTGCACGAAACAGATCATTAAAATACCTTTCCATCAAAGTGTCTAAGCCAAATTCCCAGTCAACCCAATTTTCATATGTATCCTTGAGATTATGAATCTGATTATTCCTCCTACGATTACTAGCTAACTTATGAAAAAATCGGCTGTTCTGATCCCCAGCTTGTAACCACATCTGCTTAGACCTTTGGCGCCAGAAGATCTCTCGTTGATTCAAAATAGAGGCCAACTGTTTCTTTACTGCATCATATCTTTCCACATACCCCCTATCACTGTTCCCTCGAAGTTGCTTCAAACTCTACTTACATTCTTTAATCCTCCTACTAAAATTTCCAGTAACCCACACTGACAACCTATCACTGCAAGCCTTCACCTTTTGTTTCACACTAGCCACATTATTCTCATTCCAGCCATCTTTCACTAATTGCTCACACATAGGCTCAGTCAACTATCAATCATGTTAAATAATATTTATTTCTAAAATATCTTACTGTATATCTACGATAATAAACGATATGTTTAAATGGGTTCCTTGTTTTTTAGTAATTTTAAGAGAATAATTTTTTTCTATATCATGAATTTGGTTATACGTACCTTTTATCTTAGTAATTGAGTGAATTTGAAGAGATTTTAATAAAATATAAGATGATGGTTTTTGTTCAACAACGAAATTTAACCATAAATTTAAAAGTAATTAAAAGTTATTAAAAATTCTTTTCTACGCCCACTTTTTTCATTAATTCATAAATCATTATTTGTACAATGTTAAAGTTTTTGATTAATTCTTACTTTTTTATTACTCATTGATATTTTCTATGTACAATTTTTCCTAGTTTAAGGAAATATAAATAACAGTTGATTATTAAATAAATGAACTAATTTATATAATAAAAAATTATCACTTATATTTAAACAAAAAATAGAATAAATAAGAATAATATTTTCATGTAATTTAAAATAAAATCGGGAGGCTAAAATAGTCATATTATAGTTATATTATAATATTCAATCACTAATCTAATTAGTCAAGGTGTGACTCATATAAATATAAAAATGTCTAGAGGGTAACATACAAGTTGCTCACTCTCGGCATCAAACATTTCTCTGTCCTAAATTCATAGTCCGGGTACCATCTCATACCAGAGACTTTGAAGGTTTCTTCCTAAATTCATAGTCCGGGTATCATCTCATACCAGATACTTTGAAGGGTAAGGTATTCGCCGCCCTAAACATTTCTTTGTCCTATTTTTATTTACATTTCTTCATCAATTGTTCCAAAACTCATATCTCAATTAATTTTACATTGAGTACTAATCAATTGATTTTTTAGTCAGATCCATCAATTTCCAGCATTACCATCAACAAGTAAGTTAGAATCCTAACATCAGTTATACTTCATATCCGATTTTATTCATCATTAATCTATCATATCATTTATATTATTTTGATCATTTTCGATACCAATTATATATCATTGCATCATAAAAATATCATTATCAGTCAAGAACTTTGCTTCATTTTCAATTGTTGTCTATAATGAATTGTTATTATTTGATCATAAAATAAAATTGATTGAATTTTCAGGTAAACATGTTTAATTTGTTTATGTGTCTAAATTTACAATTTTTTTAAAAAATTACAAAAATTTGACTTCTACAATAATATGTTTTTTAATCTATATGCATTTGCACATGTATTCTTTTTTGATAATATACTCTTCAACTTTTATATGTTTACTTATCTTATAAAATTATCCTTTTCAATTGAAAGTTATTTTTGGGTATACTATAACAAATAATTTTAACATTATTGGGGCCGAGAATTAAGTAAATTAATTTTCTTTTTTTTTTTTTGTAAAATACATTCTATTGTAATTATTAATGATCTATACAATTCTATTGATATCAAGACTATAATTATTGAAAAAAATCACTTTTAGTTACCGGTGAATGCACTATTTTACTTTTATTTGTTTGTTTGATTTTTAAAAAAAAATGTGGACAATATGTGTCATTAAAAATTTATTTTTCAAAAGTTACTTTAAAGAAAAAACAGAACAAGCATGTATATTTAATTTAAATATTTCTTTTATTTTTTAATGGATACAAAATCTTAAGAATTTTGATAAGCTAGTAGAATATTTGCTAAAATTATAATATCTATCACACAGTGAACAACAGAGAAGTGGACTATGCTTGGGATCATGGCACAAAGCAAGAGAAGGGTACCAGAACCTATGCAGTGTGCAACTATTGCTCACACCCAGTGTCCGGCATTACAAGACTCAAATATCATTTAGCTAATGTTAAAGGAATTATCAAGATATGTCAAAGAGTGCCTCCAGCTGTAAAGGAAGGATTTAGAGACAATTTCATTGCAGATCCAAATGATCCCACACTCCTCATTCTGAAGAAGAACCAAAATAGGGTTCCAGTACCCGAAAATAGGCCTAGTGATGAGGTAAGATCAAGCCTTCTGATTCTAAATATAGTTTGCTAAATAATATTTAACTAAAAAATTTAGTTGTATTTATATGTTTATAAGACTAAAGTAGATGCATTATTTTTAGGAGAATGAGCAGCAGGCTAGTTCTTCTCAGAGAGCACGTCCTAGGTGCTCAGGCAAAATGGAAATTGTTGAAGAAAGAGTGCGAAAATTGGAGGAAGCGATTGGGGAGCTGAAGGAGGAAAGGAAGAAGGTGAAGAAGGATGCAAACTGACGTCCTCCAGGCAAGCTGGTTGAATACAGGTTGATCAATGGCGTATCCCTTCTTATTAGAAGCTGCCTGTAATAAAAAATTTCAGTTAATATATGTTATGTTTGAGTGTTTGAGAACCCTTTATTTCAACAATTGAAGAAACCTTTTAAGCTAATTTCTTAATTGAACCTAGCTCCTTTTCTTTTTTGCTAAATTTTTTTATATGACTTCAATAGAATGAACTACCACCTTACAATAGATGGTTGTGCTACATATATTGCTCGTGAATTACATTCTTGGTTGATATTAATTTAAAATGAAGTGCTGATTCATTTCTTTGTATAGTATTAAGTTGAAATGTAGTGTCGAGACTCAGAGTTGACAGACACAAATATTTCAAAATTTAATAATTCAATGTATAGTACTGGTTCTAAGGTTCACTTGAAACGATTAATGCATAATCACATGAAGGCCTACTTTGAGCTCTTCCTGTACCTCTTTGTGTAGTTTTGTAATTGTATATATTAATATGCTTGTGGCATAGTTCTGTACAAGCTAGCACAAAGAAACTGGTTTTGCATATTAGTTCATGTCTGGTTTTGCAATTTGCTCTATATATGTTATATTAAGTGTATGTTGTTTTTTTTTGCTTAACTAATCAACGACACCAAAACTTGCTTTGGTTTACGAATGCATGCTGTTTATAAATATACATGCTTAAAGCATGTATATTAACACCAAAATTTGCTTTGTTTTACGAATGCATGCGGTTTATAAATATACATGCTTGAAGCATGTATATTAACACCTTTCATGATTGAAAGATTTAAGACTTATCCTTATTCAATGCGACACATGAGAAGTATTGGAAATCAATCTAGCAAGCTATGATCCCTGAACGTGTGGAAGTACAAACACAGGAACACCGATAAGGATCTTCTCAAGCTGCAACCATTCCTTCAAAGTCCTTAGAAGCTAGGCAACCAACCGCCTCATCTTCTCAAAAGGATGAGGTGAGTAGAAAGAAGAGAAAGGGGGCAACCTTAACTGAGATAACTGAGAGTGGTGATGAGATAGCTAAAAAGAATCACCTTTCACTACGCCATAGATGGCCTATTGCAATGGTTTAATCATGTGTGTTACAAAATTATGTTACCTTAGGTATGCTCATCTTAACCTACCGCAACGTAGACCTTTATAATATGTTACTATAACTTCAAAGTGTTATACGAGTAACATGTGGAAACTTATGTTACTATAGGGTGTTAATGGATAAAAAAGTAAGATTTTACAAAAACTTAAATATATATAATTATTTAACTTGAAAATTAATCAATTTTGATAATATGATTAAGTAATAATATTAATATTAGCTAAGATTGATAAAATATATTTTTTAAAATTTTTTAAACTGTACTATTTTATAACTGATAATTTTTTATTAATAAAAAAATTGAACACTATTTAAACAAAAAATTAATTAAAAAATAAAAAAAGTGAAATTAACCAACAGTTATTGGGGCTCTCATTGGGCTCTCCATCATGCGGGATAAAGTAGGCTCATTTTTTTGGAGAAGGCGGCAGTTTTTTTTGGAGAAGCTATAGTTTATTGTCAAAATTTTACACTCTCTAACTCTAAACATCTCTTTCTCCAAGTAGCTCTCACACATTCTCTCTCAGCTTTCAATTGAACCGAATCATCCTAAAGTACTAACTCACAAATTGATAATTAGATTAGCTAGGGTTTTATATTAGTAAAATCTCATGAATCCGAGCTAGAGTTTTTAAGGTACTACCCCACCGTGTCTCTCTGTGATTTTGTGTTATTTTATATTTGCTCGATTTCAGGATTAAAGATTGTATGTTATTGAGGTTTTTGTGATGTTGATTTAGAGCGGTGTTGTGTTTATAGTATAAAGCACTCGACTCTCTCCACTCTTAATACACTCAACTATCTCCATTCTCAAAACAAACAACACAAAACACAAAGCCGTAGAAACCAATCTAATTTTCTCAACCAATTTTCAATTCGCGAAGATCTAATGGCGCCTACTAAAGTTTCAGCAAACGGCGACGATATCTCCGCCGCTAAACCACCGGTCACTGGTCGCTAAACGACGATGACATCTTCCACTTCCGGCTGTTATTAAGAATCAGTTTAGTGTTATTGATGGTCCTGCTAGCTCTGCTGTCGAAAATCCAGGTATATATATATTGTGTGTGTGGATTTGAAATGATGTGTTGATGTCGCCGGCCGTATTGTTGCTTTTAGTTTTGTGATTGAATTGGATCAAATATGTGTTAGTTATGCGATACTTGTTTGGGACAAGAGTGTGTACTTCAAAGATATGGTAATCTTTCTGTATAGAGGAGAAAATATGTTGCATCATCTATACATTGCTTTTAATTTATTGGAGGTTGATATAAAGAAGTATGATATGCTTTGAAGTCCGCTATGAAGCTTGTGAAAATGATATTCAATGTCAAAAAATTCATCCTCAGTGTAAAAATATAAACACCTGAATCTAGAAAATCACCACTTATAACTAGGAACTTCAAATGCATACCAGTATTGAGTTTTTTGGATATTGATGGCGGGACTTATTTGATACCATGTACGAAAGGAATAAATTACCAGATTAAAAAATCATGTACCATGGAAGCAAATGAATGTGAAAACACAATATCCGTACATGTATGATCTATGCCTATGGCTTTAGATTCTCTTTACTCAAACAAGCCTCTAACGTTGAACTCAAGTTTTATTTCTCACATCATTTACTATATTGTGTTGTTCGTATAGATGAAGCCAATTATGTTCGTTGTTATAAGGTAAAAAGTAGTCACCTCTCACGACACCTCTTCCCCACTGGTACTTTTTTTTAATATTTAATTATTTTATTTAACTAGAGGTTAATTAATATTTTTTTTCATCATAGATATAAACCTTCGTGTGTGTTTGTATATGTGGGTATATATGTCTCTGTTTAAGAATACAATAATTATGTTTTGCTGTATAATCTTGCATCTTTTAATAAAACTTGTAGACTGTCAAGCTTAAGACATTGAGTCAGGTCCTGATGGAGACCATTTTGAGCCCTAGGTTTTATTTCTTTTTTTATTCACTTTCTTCGAAGAAGTATCAAGTGTCGAGCTTTTAGCGCTGTGGAATGGTTATTTCATCTTGTCATTAGTCTGTGTATCATATCTAATTTTATGTTTTGCATATTGTGCAGGTTCTTGATATGATAATGAGGTTTGCTGGCTGTAATTGGTATTAAAATTCAACGTGTCTAATCTGTGTGGTGACGCCATAACAAGGTTATGTTCCTGCCTAGAGATCCTTCGCTGTGACATTTGGAGTTTCTTCAGGTACTGTACGAATTGACTACAGCCTTTTGATGTTCTGCTTAAAGTTGCCTCTGATGGACATAATGCATAGTGCTTATTAACATATCTCAATATGGAAGCTCTCTCTCTTAATCCATATAATTACATAGTAAGTTTAGAAAATCCCAATACCGAATGCACTATCTGTTTCTGCTCAGTGTAGAATATGATCCAGTGATGCATATGTTCAAGTGTGATGGATGAATCTATTTGAAAAATTTCTTTTAGTTTTAGTTTTTGTTACGGAGCACTTTTTGGAAGATTGATTGATGGAGGGATGGAAAGGAATAACAGTTGAATAGAATTCAGTGGAAAACACACAGTTATTGGAATGTTAAGTTTCTGTTTTAGCTATTTGGTAAACCAGAGTTTTTGTTTCGTGTGTTGGAATGCTTTCTTCTGTTGCTAATTAAGATAAGTAATTATAGTATGTTTATTATTCCATGCATGTTGCTTGATAGACTGGACTCATAGAGTATGCTTATTTTGTTTGGATATTTTCCGATTCCTTTTCATAAGTTATAGGTTTATTCGGGACTTGTTTGCATACAATATTGTTCACTTACTAGAATGCAGTTTAAAGTTCTCCCTTTTGCCAACTCACTATTGTATTCTCCTACCTCTAAGCTTGAATCTAGAATTATGTGTCGTCAGCGCTCTAACCATAATTGTAAGTCCAACATTGCGTATTCCACACGCAATTCTGTTGTTTATAACTATAAATTCATAAAAATGTATTTCAGTGCCGTATGTAATTCTCTTGTCCAGACTTCGAAATTAATAAGCCTGTAATCTCAAATCATTGTTAGTCTCTTGTCCAGACTTCGAAATTATGTAAATTTGAACTACCACAGGTGTAGATATGGGTGTACGGAACACTCCAAGACTCCATTTGAAGAACTAATCTAGAAAAGCTTGTGAGTTATTAGGACTCCATTACTTTATATGTACCTACCAATATTAACTGTAAAAGCAAATATTGCAGACACTCTTTATAAGCAAGTATTTGTTCTGTTATGTGTTTGGTTATTATATGTTTAAGATTTTTTCCTATAGAAATCACTAATGCAAAAATGTTGCTTGTAAATATGAATACTATTTTTCTTAATTGCGTGAGCTAATTTTATTAAGGGATTTTAAGATTTACTATTCAGGTTCATTAACTGTTTTACGAGGAATGTTTAGTTGCATCATATTATCTTAAGAAATAATGTATTTTTGCAGTTAAACTTGAAAAATTATTATGCTACAGGTAGCCATTGAGGTTGTTTACATTTTTATCCAGACATTCATCTACGGCATTATCCTATTTACATTTTCAGGGAGGGAGAGAAACCAATTATAGAATAGTCTATTACATTTGCTGAAAATGTACAAGAGGAAGATGAGTAAAGATCTTGAGGTTAAGCTCAAGAAACTGGCTAAAGAAAAACTGTTGCAAGACCAAGACAGGCTGCAGATGAGCAAAGAGGAAGGTGCAGGAGAACATGGCCTGGTTACTTAAGAAAATAGCTGACGCAAATCTAGGCATCACAATCAATCATCAAGATTTCTGCACAACCAGTGATGATGATAATTACCTCACACCAGTTACCGGAGGCTCTGAACTTTAGATTTCAGATGTGCACCTCTTT
Source organism: Apium graveolens (assembly GCF_009905375.1). NCBI lineage: Eukaryota > Viridiplantae > Streptophyta > Magnoliopsida > Apiales > Apiaceae > Apium > Apium graveolens. The sequence continues at coordinate 22,157 of NW_027420226.1, forward strand.
ACATATCTTATTTTGCATACTAGTAACAAGTGTTATCGACTAGCTTTTGGATGTTTATTTATCGTCCTAGACTAAGTACCTGTTCTTTGGAGTATGTGAAGTATGTGGAGTTGGTGAATTGTGTGAAACTGTAGTATTTGGTGGGGTTTTATGAAAACTGATATGTAGTTTGGTTGAAATTGTTTATTTCGTTGACTTGGATGAAAAACAGATTTTATGGCATGTTGAATTTACAAACCATTCTTGTTAATTTTTTAAAAAATATATATATTACATTAGGTACTAAAAATGTTACAAAGAAATTGGTATAATACAAAACATTATTGTTAAAATATTCATCAAAGGTAACATTAAAGTATGTCTATAGTGTCATATTATGTATGTTACCTTTGCAAACAAATGGGGCCAAAAAATAGTGTCATATTATTGTTAATACGGCAGACTTCGTATGCACTCTTGGTCCCTATCATTAAACAAGTCTTTTAAAATTTCATCATCCCACCCCTTGTGCTCCATCGACATGATTGAGGATACCTTGTTATTAGCCAAAGCTGGTGAGTCTGAGGTAATAAACGGATTGTGATCATCCAATAACCATGGTTGTCCCAATATATTTATCATTTCCCCTGAACCTACTACCCAACGAACACCTGCTTTCACAACATCCCCTGCTTCCCATATGCTACGCCAAACAAAACTCGGATTGTGGCCAGCAGAAGAATCCAAATAATTTTTGTTTAGAAAATAACGTGCTTTATATACTTTACTCACCAGACTATTAGGTTTTGTAAGAAATCTCCATGCCTGATTACCTAACATTGCCAGGTTAAAATCTCGAAAATCACGAAAACCCATACCTCCATTCGACTTATGTCTGCTCAAACGAGAATAGGACATCCAATGTATGCTTTTATTGTCATTCTTCTTCGAATTCCACTAAAACTTCGAAATCAACCACTCCAGATCCTTCGTTATTTTCATTGGCAATAAGAATACACTCATGGCGTAAGATGGCAACGATTGTATAACAGATTTTACTATCACCTCCTTTACACCTTGAGAGAAAAGTTTTTCATCCCAACTGAGAACTCGATTTTTAACTCTATCTTTTAGAAAACCCAACGTAGCAACCTTGCTTCTATTCATCATATTTGGAAGCCCCAAGTAAGTACCACCTTGACCAGCCTCCTCCATATGAAGCAACCGACACAACTGTATTCTGTTATTCTAACTCGTATTAGTGCTAAAAAATACAGATGATTTTGACAAATTCACCTTCTGCCCTGAACCACGTTCAAAACTCTGTAATAGCCTCAAGACATGCATAGCCTCCTCCTCAGTTGCCTTATAATACAGGTAGATATCATCAGCGAATAGCATGTGTGAAATGCTAGGAGCTTGTCTTCAGACCTTGATACCTTGAATTTATTTCCTTTCCTCATATCTTTGAAGTAAAGCGGATAGACCTTCAGCACATAAGATAAAAAGATAAGGGGATAAAGGATCCCCCTGTCTAATACCCCGACTAGGATATATAGGACCAATTTCTCTCCTAGCATAAGTGATATTATATGACACTGAACATACAATTGAAGAATTAAATGAACCCACCAGTCATTGTATCACATTTTAGTCAACATAACTTTCAGATATGCCCACTTGATTCTGGCATAAGCTTTACTCATGTCAAGCTTAAGTGCCATATGACTCTCCCTTCCTCGTCTCTTTCGCTTCAAGTAATGCATGACTTCATAGGAAACCATGACATTATCATAGATAAGTCTCCCTGACATAAATGCACTCTGATTCTCCGACACCACCGAATCCAAAGTTTCCTTTAACCGATTAGATACAACCTTTGTGATAGTTTTAGCTAACACATTGCATAATGATATAGGTCGTAAATCGCTAATAAACACTAGACAATTATTTTTAGGAATCAATACAATATTTGTATCATTCAAACTATTGGATAACATACCATTACTGAAAAATTTCTGAACATGTCAACAATATCCTTACCAACAATTTTCCAATAATTTTGAAAAAATGCAGGTGTCATTCCATCCGGGCCTGGAGCCTTGTCCGGATTCATTTGGAACAGTGCTCTTTTCACCTCCTCTTCCTCAATTGGCTTTAAAAATTTAACATTCTGAGCATCTGTTATTATAGTAGGAATACACTCGATCACCTCCTTCCAGTCTGATTCTGTTGCATGAAACAGATCATTAAAACACCTTTCCATCAAAGTGTCTAAGCCAAATTCCCAGTCAACCCAATTTTCATATGTATCCTTGAGATTATGAATCTGATTATTCCTCCTACGATTACTAGCTAACTTATGAAAAAATCGGCTGTTCTGATCCCCAGCTTGTAACCACATCTGCTTAGACCTTTGGCGCCAGAAGATCTCTCGTTGATTCAAAATAGAGGCCAACTGTTTCTTTACTGCATCATATCTTTCCACATACCCCCTATCACTGTTCCCTCGAAGTTGCTTCAAACTCTCCTTACATTCTTTAATCCTCCTACTAAAATTTCCAGTAATTTCTTTTCCCCACACTGACAACCTATCACTGCAAGCCTTCACCTTTTATTTCACACTAGCCACATTATTCTCATTCCATCCATCTTTCACTAATTGCTCACACATACGCTCAGTCAACTATCAATCATGTTAAATAATATTTATTTGTAAAATATCTTACTGTATATCTACGATAATAAACGATATGTTTAAATGGGTTCCTTGTTTTTTAGTAATTTTAAGAGAATAATTTTTTTCTTATATCATGAATTTGGTTATACGTATCTTTTATCTTAGTAATTCAGTGAATTTGAAGAGATATTAATAAAATATAAGATGATGGTTTTTGTTCAACAACGAAATTTAACCATAAATTTAAAAGTAATTAAAAGTAATTAAAAATTCTTTTCTAAGCCCACTTTTTTTCATTAATTCATAAATCATTGTTTGTACAATGTTAAAGTTTTTGATTAATTCTTACTTTTATATTACTCATTGATATTTTCTATGTACAATTTTTCCTAGTTTAAGGAAATATAAATAACAGTTGATTATTAAATAAATGAACTAATTTATATAATAAAAAATTATCACTTATATTTAAACAAAAAATAGAATAAATAAGAATAATATTTTCATGTAATTTAAAATAAAATCGGGAGGCTAAAATAGTCATATTATAGTTATATTATAATATTCAATCACTAATCTAATTAGTCAAGGTGTGACTCATACAAATATAAAAACGTTCTAGAGGGTAACATACAAGTTGCTCACTCTCGGCATCAAACATTTCTCTGTCCTAAATTCATAGTCGGGGTATCATCTCATACTAGAGACTTTGAAGGTTTCTTCCTAAATTCATAGTCCGGGTATCATCTCATACCAGATACTTTGAAGGGTAAGGTATTCTCCGCCCTAAACATTTCTTTGTCCTATTTTTATTTACATTTCTTCATCAATTGTTCCAAAACTCATATCTCAATTAATTTTACATTGAGTACTAATCAATTGATTTTTTAGTCAGATCCATCAATTTCCAGCATCACCATCAACAAGTAAGTTAGAATCCTAACATCAGTTTATACTTCATATCGATTTTATTCATCATTAATCTATCATATCATTTATATTATTTTGATTATTTTCGATACCAATTATATATCATTGCATCATAAAAATATCATTATCAGTCAAGAACTTTGCTTCATTTTCAATTGGTGTCTATAATGAATTGTTATTATTTGATCATAAAATAAAATTGATTGAATTTTCAGGTAAACATGTTTAATTTGTTTATGTTTCGAAATTTACAAATTTTTTAAAAAATTACAAAAATTTGACTTCTACAATAATATGTTTTTTAATCTATATGCATTTGCACATGTATTCTTTTTTGATAATATACTCTTCAACTTTTATATGTTTACTTATCGTATAAAATTATCCATTTCAATTGAAATTATTTTTGGGGTATACTATAACAAATAATTTTAACATTATTGGGGCGGAGAATTAAGTAAATTAATTTCCTTTTCTTTTTTTTGTAAAATATATTCTATTGTAATTATTAATGATCTATACAATTCTATTGATATCAAGACTATAATTATTGAAAAAAATCACTTTTAGTTACCGGTGGATGCACTATTTTACTTTTATTTGTTTGTTTGATTTTTAAAAAAAAAATGTGGACAATATGTGTCATTAAAAATTTATTTTTCAAAAGTTACTTTAAAGAAAAAACAGAACAAGCATGTATATTTAATTTAAATATTTCTTTTATTTTTTAATGGATACAAAATCTTAAGAATTTTGATAAGCTAGTAGAATATATGCTAAAATTATAATATCTATCACACAGTGAACAACAGAGAAGTGGACTATGCTTGGGATCATGGCACAAAGCAAGAGAAGGGTACCAGAACCTATGCAGTGTGCAACTATTGCTCACACCCAGTGTCCGGCATTACAAGACTCAAATATCATTTAGCCAATGTTAAAGGAATTATCAAGATATGTCAAAGAGTGCCTCCAGCTGTAAAGGAAGGATTTAGAGACAATTTCATTGCAGATCCAAATGATCCCACACTCCTCATTCTGAAGAAGAACCAAAATAGGGTTCCAGTACCCGAAAATAGGCCTAGTGATGAGGTAAGATCAAGCCTTCTGATTCTAAATATAGTTTGCTAAATAATATTTAACTAAAAAATTTAGTTGTATTTATATGTTTATAAGACTAAAGTAGATGCATTATTTTTAGGAGAATCAGCAGCAGGCTAGTTCTTCTCAGAGAGCACGTCCTAGGTGCTCAGGCAAAATGGAAATTCTTGAAGAAAGAGTGCGAAAATTGGAGGAAGCGATTGGGGAGCTCAAGGAGGAAAGGAAGAAGGTGAAGAAGGATGCAAACTGACGTCCTCCAGGCAAGCTGGTTGAATACAGGTTGATCAATGGCATATCCCTTCTTATTAGAAGCTGCCTGTAATAAAAAATTTCAGTTAATATATGTTATGTTTGAGTGTTTGAGAACCCTTTATTTCAACAATTGAAGAAACCTTTTAAGCTAATTTCTTAATTGAACCTAGCTCCTTTTCTTTTTTGCTAAATTTTTTTATATGACCTCAATAGAATGAACTACCACCTTACAATAGATGGTTGTGCTACATATATTGCTCGAAGTTGAAACGTAGTGTCGAGACTCAGAGTTGACAGACACAAATATTTCAAAATTTAATAATTCAATGTAAAGTACTGGTTCTAAGGTTCACTTGAAACGATTAATGCATAATCACATGAAGGCCTACTTTGAGCTCTTCCTGTACCTCTTTGTGTAGTTTTGTAATTGTATATATTAATATGCTTGTGGCATAGTTATGTACAAGCTAGCACAAAGAAACTGGTTTTGCATATTAGTTCATGTCTGGTTTTGCAATTTGCTCTATATATGTTATATTAAGTGTATGTTATTTTTTTTTGCTTAACTAATCAACGACACCAAAACTTGCTTTCGTTTACGAATGCATGCTGTTTATAAATATACATGCTTAAAGCATGTATATTAACACCAAAACTTGCTTTGGTTTACGAATGCATGCGGTTTATAAATATACATGCTTGAAGCATGTATATTAACACCTTTCATGATTGAAAGATTTAAGACTTATCCTTATTCAATGCGACACATGAGAAGTATTGGAAATCAATCTAGCAAGCTATGATCCCTGAACCTGTGGAAGTACAAACACAGGAACACCCATAAGGATCTTCTCAAGCTGCAACTATTCTTTCAAAGTCCTTAGAAGCTAGGCAACCAACCGCCTCATCTTCTCAAAAGGATGAGGTGAGTAGAAAGAAGAGAAAGGGGGCAACCTTAACTGACTGAGAGTGGTGATGAGATAGCTAAAAAGAATCACCTTTCACTACGCCATAGATGGTCTATTGCAATGGTTTAATCATGTGTGTTACAAAATTATGTTACCTTAGGTATGCTCATCTCATCTTAGCCTACCTCAACGTAGACCTTTATAATATGTTACTATAACTTCAAAGTGTTACATACGAGTAACATGTGGAAACTTATGTTACTATAGGGTGTTAATGGATAAAAAAGTAAGATTTTACAAAAAAATAAATATATATAATTATTTAACTTGAAAATTAATCAATTTTGATAATATGATTAAGTAATAATATTAATATTAGCTAAGATTGATAAAATATATTTTTTAAAATTTTTTAAACTATACTATTTAATAACTGATAATTTTTTATTAATAAAAAAATTGAACACTATTTAAACAAAAAATTAATTAAAAAATAAAAAAAGTGAAATTAACCAACAGTTATTGGGGCTCTCATTGGGCTCTCCATCAGGCGGGATAAAGTAGGCTCATTTTTTTGGAGAAGGCGACAGTTTTTTTTGGAGAAGCTACAGTTTATTGTCAAAATTTTACACTCTCTAACTCTAAACATCTCTTCTCCAAGTAGCTCTCACACATTCTCTCTCAGCTTTCAATTGAACCGAATCATCCTAAAGTACTAACTCACAAATTGATAATTAGATTAGCTAGGGTTTTATATTAGTAAAATCTCATGAATCCGAGCTAGGGTTTTTAAGGTACTACCCCACCGTGTCTCTCTCTCATTTTATGTTATTTTATATTTGCTCGATTTCAGGATTAAAGATTGTATGTTATTGAGGTTTTTGTGATGTTGATTTAGAGTGGTGTTGTGTTTTTAGTATGAAGCACTCGACTCTCTCCACTCTTAATACACTCGACTATCTCCATTCTCAATACAAACAACACAAAACACAAAGCCGTAGAAACCGATCTAATTTTCTCAACCAATTTTCAATTCGCGAAGATCTAATGGCGCATACTAAAGTTTCAGCAAACGGCGACGATATCTCCGCCGTTAAACCACCGGTCACTGGTCGCTAAACGACGACGACATCTTCCACTTCCGGTTGTTATTAAGAATCAGTTTAGTGTTATTGATGGTCCTGCTAGCTCTGCTGTCGGAAATCCAGGTATATATATATTGTGTGTGTGGATTTGAAATGATGTGTTGATGCCGCCGGCCGTATTGTTGCTTTTAGTTTTGTGATTGAATTGGATCAAATGTGTGTTAGTTATGCGATACTTGTTTGGCACAAGAGTGTGTACTTCAAAGATATGGTAATCTTTCTGTATAGAGGAGAAAATATGTTGCATCGTCTATACATTGCTTTTAATTTATTGGAGGTTGATATAAAGAAGTATGATATGCTTTGAAGTCCGCTATGAAGCTTGTGAAAAAGATATTCAATGTCAAAAAATTCATCCTCACTGTAAAAATATAAACACCTGAATCTAGAAAATCACCACTTATAACTAGGAACTTCAAATGCATACCAGCATTGAGTTTTTTGGATATTGATGGCGGGACTTATTTGATACCATGTACGAAAGGAATAAATTACCAGATTAAAAAATCATGTACCATGGAAGCAAATGAATGTGAAAACACAATATCCGCACATGTATGATCTATGCCTATGGCTTTAGATTCTCTTTACTCAAACAAGTCTCTAAACGTTGAACTCAAGTTTTATTTCTCTCATCATTTACTATATTGTGTTGTTCGTATAGATGAAGCCAATTATGTTCATTGTTATAAGGTGAAAAGTAGTCGCCTCTCGCGACACCTCTTCCCCACTGGTACTTTTTTTTAATATTTAATTATTTTATTTACCTACAGGTTAATTAATATTTATTTTCATCATAGATATAAACCTCCGTGTGTGTTTGTATATGTGGGTATATATGTCTCTGTTTAAGCATACAATAATGATGTTTTGCTGTATAATATTGCATATTTTAATAAAACTTGTAGACTGTCAAGCTTAAGACATTGAGTCAGGCCTCGATGGAGACCATTTTGAGCCCTAGGTTTTATTTCTTTTTTTATTCACTTTCTTCGAAGAAGTTTCAAGTGTCGAGCTTTTAGCGATGTGGAATGGTTATTTCATCTTGTTATTAGTCTGTGTATCATATCTTATTTTATGTTTTGCATATTGTGCAGGTTCTTGATATGATAATGAGGTTTGCTGGCTGTAATTGGTATTAAAATTCAACGTGTCTAATCTGTGTGGTGACGCCATAACAAGGTTATGTTCCTGCCTAGAGATCCTTCGCTGTGACATTTGGAGTTTCTTCAGGTACTGTACGAATTAACTACAGCCTTTTGATGTTCTGCTTAAAGTTGCCTCTGATGGACATAATGCATAGTGCTTATTAACATATCTCAATATGGAAGCTCTCTCTCTTAATCCATATAATTACATAGTAAGTTTAGAAAATCCCAATACTGAATGCACTATTTATTTCTGCTCAGTGTAGAATATGATCCAGTGATGCATATGTTCAAGTGTGATGGATGAATCTATTTGCAAAATTTCTTTTAGTTTTAGTTTTTGTTACGGAGCACTTTTTGGAAGATTGATTGATGGAGGGATGGTAGGAATAACAGTTGAATAGAATTCAGTGGAAAACACACAGTTATTGGAATGTTAAGTTTCTATTTTAGCTATTTGGTAAACCAGAGTTTTTGTTTCGTGTGTTGGAATGCTTTCTTCTGTTGCTAATTAAGATAAGTAATTATAGTATGTTTATTATTCCATGCATGTTGCTTGATAGACAGGACTCATAGAGTATGCTTTATTTGTTTGGATATTTTCCGATTCCTTTTCATAAGTTATAGGTTTATTCGGGATTTGTTTGCATACAATATTGTTCACTTACTAGAATACAGTTTAAAGTTCTCCCTTTTGCCAACTCACTATTAAATTCTCCTACCTCTAAGCTTGAATCTAGAATTATGTGTCGTCAGCGCTCTAAACCATAATTGTAAGTCCAACATTGCGTATTCCACACGCAATTCTGTTGTTTATACTATAATGCATAAAAAATGTATTTCAGCGCCGTATTTAATTCTCTTGTCCAGACTTCGAAATTAATAGCCTGTATCTCAATCATTGTTAGTCTCTTGTCCAGACTTCGAAATTATGTAATTTGAACTACCACAGGTGTAGATATGGGTGTACGGAACACTCCAAGACTCCATTTGAAGAACTAATCTAGAAAAGCTTGGAGTTATTAGACTCCATTACTTTATAGGTACCTACCAATATTAACTGGTAAAACAAATATTGCAGACACTCTTTATAAGCAAGTATTTGTTCTGTATGTGTTTGGTTATTATATGTTTAGATTTTTTCCTATAGAGAATCACTAATGCAAAAATGTTGCTTGTAAATATGAATACTATTTTCTTAATTGCGTGAGCTAATTTATTAAGGGATTTATTGATTTACTAGTCAGTTCATTTAAATGTTGTAAACGAGGAATGTTTAGTTGCATCATATTGTCTTAAAGAAATAATGTATTTCTTGCGTTAAACTACTTGAAAAATTATTATGCTATGCAGGTGAGCCATGTGAGGTTGTTTACGTTTTTATCCAGACATTCATCTATAGCATTATCCTATTTACATTTTCAGGGAGGGAGAGAAACCAATTATAGAATAGTCTATTACATTTGCTGAAAATGTACAAGAGGAAGATGAGTAAAGATCTTGAGGTTAAGCTCAAGAAACTGGCTAAAGAAAAAATGTTGCAAGACCAAGACAGGCTGCAGATGAGCAAAGAGGAAGGTGCAGGAGAACATGGCCTGGTTACTTAAGAAAATAGCCGACGCAAATCTAGGCATCACAATCAATCATCAAGATTTCTGCACAACCAGTGATGATGACAATTACCTCACACCAGTTACCGGAGGCTCTGAACTTTAGATTTCAGATGTGCACCTTTTTACATATCTTATTTTGCATACTAGTAACAAGTGTTATCGACTAGCTTTTGGATGTTTATTTATCGTCCTAGACTAAGTACCTGTTCTTTGGAGTATGTGAAGTATGTGGAGTTGGTGAATTGTGTGAAACTGTAGTATTTGGTGGGGGTTTGTGAAAACTGATATGGAGTTTGGTTTTATTTCGTTGACTTGGATGAAAAACAGATTTTATGGCATGTTGAATTTACAAACCATTCTTGTTAATTTTTTAAAATATATATATTACATTAGGTACTAAAAATGTTACAAAGAAATTGGTATAATACAAAACATTATTGTTAAAATATTCATCAAAGATAACATTAAAGTATGTCTATAGTGTCATATTATGTATGTTACCTTTGCAAACAAATGGGGCCAAAAAATAGGGCCCACCAGTGGGGCCCACATGTGGGCCCCACTGGTGGCCCCATTTTTTTTGAAAATTCTAAGTCCAAAGGTAACATACATATTGTGATACTATAGACATAGATTGATGTTACCTTTGACAGCTATTGTAACAAAAATGTGAATGTTATACCAGGGCAAAAATAATGTTACCTTAGGGGCCAAAGGTAACTCGAAAAAAAGCAATTTAATTTTTATGTTACCTTAGGCCTTTTTGGCTGTGGTAACACTTTTTTGGGCCTGTTATAACATTTTCATGGTGTTGCTGTAGGCCATTTATGGTGTAGTGTTTGGTCAAAAGATCCAAAAGAAGTAAACTAACTGAGATGACCACTCTAGCCACCTCTACATCCTCCCAACAGAATGCAGTTGTAAAACCAACCAGTAGTGAGTCTACACAGCCTGCACAAGAAGTAATTCAAGTGTATGGTAGGAGAAACAAGGAAGGCACACACAGTGAGAGCACATCTCTTGAAGCTCCCTCATTCATTCAGGGGGAGCTGCCAACACTCACAACTGAGCACCAAATTCTTATGACTCAAATTTCTTCTATTCCAATTTCACTTAAATCCACTTCTCAAGTGCAACAAAAATCAATTGACTTAGCTCAAGAAGCTTTGCTCACCACCCAGGCACTCCATTTAGATGGTGAGAGGTTATATGTTGAGGTAGACCTTGATGACACCATCAAAAATATGGGGGATTCATCAGTTTTTACAGAAGACCCCATGGATACTTTTAATGCACCTTCATGTGCAAAACAGACTTCACAGACTGAAAGATTTGAGGGTAGTACTCCTGAGGGGGAGCTATCTAAATCCAGATAAGTACCATTCTATTTATGTCTATTGCTTTGTGCCCTGCTGTAAAGATATAGGATTCTGTTAAAATAAGTATTGAAGTGTTAGACATGACTAACTGTGGCTGCAAGCCGGCAACAACGTACAACTATCTATGTACACATTTGTACAGAGGCAGCCAGAATTGGAATATTATTTTTTTTTGAAAATTGTTACTATATTAGCAGTTATTAAAAATTTAGAGTAGTTATTACGACTAGACAAACTAACTCTAAATTTGCATACTTTTTCATATCAAGATAAAATGGGTTAAAAGAATTTCAAATTTTACAAACTAATTCCAAATTTGCATACTTTTTCGTATAAAGATAAAAGGTGTATTGATAAATTGCATAACATCAAAAAAAATTCAATAATTGGGATATAAACAAAACGAGCCGGTTATTCAATAAACATATTTGAGTTCAAGCATTTTTAAATGAGACGCGTCGCTCGTTTAAGTTAAATGAGCTTAAATTTGTGACTGAACTTGACTAGTTTAAAGATAAACGCTTGTCTTTAAACGAGTCAGGTCAAACTACTAGTTGACATCCTAAGATTGGATCATTTACAAAAACATCAAAATATTATTTGTTAGGTCACACTTTCACTGTAGAGGGGGTGAATACAGTGTTTATTACAATCAAATCAAACTTCAAGAACTTATGTAACAGAAAACAAACTTTATTTAAACAATAAACTCTGTTACAATCTGGAACTGTTATCTCTCAGTGATGAACAAAATATCACGAGAGCTGCTAGGGTTATAATAAATAATATTCTCGATAATGATAACGCTTATAGTGTAAACCCTATGTCTGTGTTTATATACTACACAGTTACAAGATAATCGCTAATTGATATGGAATATAATTCTGCTTCCTAAAATATATCAATCAGATATCTTCTATTCCAAGTATTCCATTCTTCACGGAATTCCTTCTTCATGCATATCTCTTCTTATGTTTATCTTGATCTTCTTAACTTTAATCAGCTACTGTCCTTATCTGATCGTTCTTCAGCACTTAAGTTCTGATATCTATCTCCTGATAACATAAGTACTGATATCCCTTAAGTTCTGACTTTCAGTATAAGTACTGATCAGTTAAGTACTGATTTGTTCTGTTCAAATAAGATCTGAAATCTAAACATAAAACATATTAGCCATGACATTATCAAATATATCTAACAATCTCCCCCAACTTGTAAATTAACAAAATATACAAGTTTAACAGATATTTGATGATGTCAAAAACATTAAGTACAAATGCATGAGAAATAGACAAGATAACTACAACTTACAGTCCTTAAAGTTTTTACCAATTCAACTTCTGATAACAACTTCAATCTGTATAAATATCAGAATGTTAAGCAGTTGTAGATCTTCGACTTGGCTTCATCATTTTTCCTGATCTCTCTGATGTCAGGAGTTGTTCTGAGATAATTCTTCAACAAACATTTCTCAGCATATCTGAGTTCATCAATCATTCTCCGTTTGAGCATCTTTAAGCTCTGCAGTATCTTCACCAGTTTTGAAATATTGCAGCTCTGAGATCATTAATCTTTGCTTTTCTCAACTCCCGATCTAGTCTTATGACATAAGCTTTGTTAGACTCTAGATTGAATTCAAGCCCCTTAATACCAAGATATGTTCGATCTGTGCAGTATTAGGCTTCATATCAACAATATCACCATTGTGATTTCTGTACTTTGGAACATATCTGCTGTCAGACTTAACAGAATAAAGTCTTTTCCTGTCATACTGAATCTGTTCCTTTAAGTAGTTTGCAGCAGTCTCTGTTATTCGTTCATCCACTTGAAGTAAGAATAATACATGCTCCAATTCTTCAAAATACTTCAATGGAATGGCATTTTGTCTATATGATAAACCCTACCATCTGTCATGAAAATACAACATGATGTATTCTTTCAAGTAGGTATGGTAACACATCTGTACAGATTCGTAGTTGATTCAATCTCTCAGGAGTTGCTCCAATACCTGGTTCACTCAAGGAAGTTGGATCATCGTAGTGTTGTGTACTCTTCTTTCATCAGCACTTGCCAATCCAGTTTTATCTCTAGCTTCCTTTCCAGTACTACTCTTGCTTCACAACCACTTGAAGTAGATCTTCAAAGATTGAGGCTGTTTTGCTTAGTGAATCCTGGTAGGAGTGTTTTAGATTTATTTTCTGATATCAAGTTAACTTGAGCACTGTCAGAGGTTACTTGCTTCTTCTGAATATCAGAACTTACAAATTTTCTTGACTCTGAACAACTTGAGCCATGTCAGAGGTTGTTTAAGAACTTTTCTTGAAGTCAGAGCAAGATTATCTTTTCCATCAGTAATTTCTCTTCATCAGGAGGTACATAAGGCTTGATAGGTTCACCAACCTTTTCTTTACCCTTGGATCTTGGATCTATCTGTGGTTGTGATTAGCCAAAGTTTCTTCAGTAGGATCCTTTCTTTGATCACAATGCCTTTAGGGTTTTGGAAGGTAACTTTTTACCAGAAGCTTCAGATTTAGATGTGACTTTCTCTGATTTAAGTCTGGCTTCTTCTTCCTTTAAAACTTTCCAAGTCCATCCCTGGATTTTCGTGGAAGAAATAACCTGTCTTGACATTTTCTCATCAAGATCTAGAAGTTCATCAGACTTATCCTTTTACCAGCAGCAGAACTTATTCTTTTCCCGGTATCAGAACTTGTTCTCGTGACTAGCTTGTCTTGATGTAACCTTTCTACCTTGACTATGACCACCACCCATTCCAGAGTTTCCTTGGTCATCTTTTCCATCATCCTTTCTTGCAGTGACTTGTTGGTTTGCATTTGGACTTAAATTACCAGTTCTCCCTTTTTGGCATCAGTCAGTAATAAAGAGAGATAAGTATGTTCCACTGAGGTCTGGATTTCAGTAAGTTGCGATTGCTGAGAAGCTTGATTTGTCAGAATTTGATCAATCTGAGCTTGTTGCTCTCTCTTGAGTTTTCTCAATATAAGCAAACCCTGTCAATGGTAGGTTGGAAGAACTTTTTCTTATCAAGTTTCCAACTTGTTCCTGTTAATAAAGTTCTCCTGAATCTTGTGTAGCTCTGCATGAGTGTTGGAATGAAGACCTTGTAGATGTTTAGTACTCAATGCAGTGACTCTAAGCTGGATTTTAAAATCATCAGAATGTAACATTTCATCAGCTTTAGTCAAGTGCTCAGCAAGATGTAAGCATTTGGAACACATGAAACTGAGTTTCCATTCCTTAGTCCACGTCCTGACCTGCAGGAGTTTCACCATCCAAGGTACTGGTGCATCCCTGATAACAAACTCCTTTAGCAGTTCAGGACTTAGGAAGAGTCAGTGGAGGAGTATGTACCTGAAGGACCTGCTTCATCAGCATCTACAGTTGTAGCAGCTTCACCAGTATCTCCAACATTTGCAGCATCAAGAACTTAAAGAATCAGTATCTCTGATAAGACTAACTGTATGAGTAGCAATGGAGGCTTCAACATCCTCTAATTGCTGATCTGATACTAAGTTCTGATCAACAGCCATATCCTGATGCTCACCTAAATCTGATCATCATCTTGATGCAGAGAAGGTGTTAGTGATAACTCAGGAGTTTGAACAGCATCAGTAACAGGTGTTTGTGGAAGGATTATTTGCTGTTGGAGCTTCTAATGAAAAGTATTCAGGCACAACCAAGTTCTGAATATCAATTTCAGCACTTGTGCCTGGATCAACAAGAGATATAGAAGGTGAATTAGCCTTGTCAGATACAGGTTCCTGAGATGGAGTTGATGGAGAAGAAGTGACTGGAGCAAATTCCTTGTCTTGTGAGATCAGAGATTCCTGATCCCTTCCTTAGCTGCTTCCTCCTACTATCATCTGAAACCTGGCCTCTTGTGCCTCTGTTTCTTGTACTTCCTGTTGATTGTGGATTCCTTGGGAGTTGCAGGAACCGTCATACGTCTAAGCCTCTTGAGAAGCCCTAGAACCCCCAATTGCAGAATCCTTCTGAGAAGTTGCCTTCTCAGCTTCATCTATCATAGGTTCTGAAGAGGGAATCTGATCCTCAGAATCTGATTCATCTCTCAAATTTCAACATTTCGAAATTACTGAGACTGTTACCAAATTTTACTCACAGATAAGTCAAGTAAAGGGTTAGACTGAAAAATCAGAACTTAGACCTATACCAGAACTTAACAGTCATCAGAACATAATGTCTTAACTCGAACAAGGAATATCTATCTTAGTAAATACTCATACAAGTTCTTAGTTATGAACGTCAGAACTTAATCATCAGAACGTGTAACTAGAACTTGTCCTCAGAATTTGTGCAAAAGACACAATGACTGTTGATCTAAAATAACATAGACCACCACAGAAATTTCATCATTCATATGGAGTGATGTGTGTGCATTAAGCTAAATAACAGACAAAGAGTAAAGTCTGATCTACTTCAGTACATCTTAGAAATAAGTCATAATTAAAATTTTGCTAAAGAGCTGTCATTATCCTGAAACCTACTGATAAATGAGTTCATGCATGAGTTCACCTCTACTGTTTTTGTGCTAATTTTATGCATCTTTTGAAATTCTATTTTACAGAGGCTTCTCAGTGTAAGTGAGTCACGACTGTTTATCAGAATTTATGCTATTATCAGAGTATTTCTCCAGTAATCATAGAGTGTGAAAAGTCACCAAGAAAATATTTTGCTTTTCTAATGCATATTTACTTAATACCAGCAATGCACTTGGGTCGTCCCTTTCACATTTTTACTCTAGATCTCAAAGGAGTACCTGATATTATTCTTTGATTATTGTTCTTCTTCTTTTGATAAGTGAGGTTTATCAGCACTTAGTACATTCAGCAGTTTTACTAGAATCAGAACTTAAACAGATGAGTAGCATTATTCTAATTTGTGACTTAGTAATAAGATATACAAAGTAAACTTAACTAAGCTCAGTTATCAGAATTTGCTTGTGTCATAAGATTTCCACAGAAATAATTACTTCTTTCATGGGATCATTTGTTTATTGAAGACTAGTAGGTCAGTATCTAGCACAGTTATCCTCATAGGATTGAATAGTTACTGAAACAGACATATCACTTATCAGAGTTTAGAAACATATATCAGACAACAGTCAGTACTTAAAGACATTTATCAATTAATGCACAGAATATACAAAGAGATTAATTCTGTAAATACTGATCATAAAGTCTGATAACATAGAACAAGTTTAAGCAGATTTAGAGAAAGAACCTGAAATCATTCCAAGTTCATTTACCAATTTTGAAAAGGTAGCTTCACACAGTGGTTTTGTGAAGATATCTGCTACTTGTTGATCTGTGGGAACAAAATGCAATTCCACTGTACCTTCATCCACATGTTCCCTGATGAAATGGTACCTGATGCTGATGTGCTTTGTCATAGAGTGTTGAACTGGATTACCTGTCATAGCAATAGCACTTTGATTATCACAGTAAATAGGGATTTTGAAATATTAACCCATAATCTAGTAACTGATTCTTCATCCAGAGAATCTGTGCACAGCAGCTTCCTGCAGCAATATACTCTGCTTCTGCAGTTGATGTGGAAATTGACTTTTGTTTCTTGCTATACCAAGAAACCAACCTGCCTCCAAGAAATTGGCAGCTACCACTTGTGCTTTTCCTGTCAATTTTGCAACCTGCAAAATCTGCATCTGAGTAACCTATTAATTTAAAATCTGATTCTCTAGGATACCATAATCCTAGATCAGCTGTTCCTTTAAGATACTTAAAGATTCTTTTTACAGCTGTTAAGTGAGGTTCTCTTGGATCTGCTTGAAATCTTGCACAAAGACAGGTAGCAAACATGATATCTGGTCTACTAGCAGTTAGATAGAGAAGTGAGCCAATCATACCTCTGTAATCAGTAATATCTACTGAATTACCAGTATCCTTATCCAGTTTTGTTGCAGTGGCCATGGGAGTGGATGCACTTGAACAGTCTTGCATTCCAAATTTTTTCAGCAAGTTTCTGGTGTACTTAGATTGACAAATAAAAGTTCCTTCTTCACTCTGCTTGACTTGAAGGCCCAGAAAATAACTAAGTTCTCCCATCATACTCATCTGATATCTTGACTGCATTAGGTTGGCAAACTTTTTGCAAAGTTTGTCATTTGGAGACCCAAAAATAATATCATCAACATAAATCTGGATCAAAAGTAAGTCCTTGCCATGGTTGAGATAGAACAATGTTTTGTCAATAGTTCCTCTGTTGAATCCACTTTCCAGAAGAAACTGAGCTAAAGTCTCATACCATGCTCTAGGAGCTTGCTTAAGTCCATAAAGTGCTTTATCAAGCCTGTAGACATAATCTGGATGTTTGGAATCTACAAAGCCTGGAGGTTGTTCAACATATACTTCCTCTTCCAATTCTCCATTGAGAAAAGCACTTTTCACATCCATTTGAAAGACAGTAAACTTTTTGTGAGCAGCATAAGCCATGAATATCCTTATGGCTTCTAACCTAGCAACTGGAGCAAATGTTTCATCATAGTCAATTCCCTCCTGTTGAGAATATCCTTTTGCAACCAGCCTTGCCTTGTTCCTTACAATTATGCCATCACTGTCAGTTTTGTTTCTGAATACCCACTTTGTACCAACAACCGATCTATTCTTGGGTCTTGGCACTAAGGTCCAGACTTTGTTTCTTTCAAATTCATTCAACTCTTCCTGCATTGCTTGCACCCAATCAGCATCTTGAAGAGCTTCTTCCACTTTCTTTGGCTCAGACTGAGAGAGAAAAGAATTGTAAAGACATTCATTCGAAGTACCTGTTCTAGTTCTGACACCTGCCTCAGGATTTCCAATTATTAAATCAGGTGTATGTGATTTTGTCCACTTCCTTGCAGATGGAAGATTTTCTCTAGAACTGGATGCTCCCCCATGATTCATGCTGTCTTCGGTTTCATTTTCTGATGCTCCCCCTGAAACTATGCTCTCTGAGTTGGATCCTTCAGTATTTAGATTTTCAGCACTGTCAGTACTTGGCTTATCAGAACTTGACGAATCAGAATTTGAAGAGCCAGATGTATGTTCTGATGCTTCTTGAGATGTGATAATATCTTGAGTATGCTCCCCCTGCATTGGTGCATCTTCCTTTGACGTAGTCACCACAGTTTCAATAACATCAGAGTTTAATCCATCAGAATTTACAGTATCAGGACTTAGACTGTCAGGACTTGAGGTATCAGAATATGAATCTTCATTTTCAAATCTCAGCTTATGATCAATGCAATCTTCAAGTCCAGTGATCTTCTTGTCATCAAAAGAGACATTGATAGATTCCATGACCACTTTTGTTCTCAAATTATAGACTCTGAAGGCTTTTGTAGAAAGTGGATATCCTACAAAGATTCCCTCATCAGCTTTTAGATCAAACTTGGATAGCTGTTCAGGATGAGTCTTGAGAACAAAACACTTACATCCAAATACATGAAAGTATTTGAGATTTGGCTTCTTGTTCTTCACCATCTCATATGGTGTTTTTCCATGCTTGTTAATGAGTGTTGCATTTTGAGTAAAACAAGCAGTCTGCACAGCTTCAGCCCAGAAATAGGTTGGAAGCTTTGCTTCTTCAAGCATTGTTCGTGCAGCTTCAATTAGAGTTCTATTCTTCCTTTCAACAACTCCATTTTGCTGTGGAGTTCCAGGAGCAGAAAATTCCTGCTTTATTCCATGATTTTTGCAGAACTCTTCCATTATCAAATTCTTGAATTCAGTGCCATTATCACTCCTCAAAATTTTCACAGAATCTTTGATCAATTTATCCAGATGTTTGACATGATCAATCAGGATAGATGCAGTTTCACTTTTTGTGTGCAAGAAATACACCCATGTGTATCTGGTGAACTCATCTACTATGACCAACGCATATTTCTTCTTTGCAATAGACATGACATTCACTGGACCAAATAGATCAACATGAAGTAGATAATAAGGCTCAAGAATTGATGATTCAGTCTTGCTCTTGAACGAAGATTTTCTTTGTTTAGCCTTCTGACATGAGTCACAAAGACCATCAGGAACAAACACTGATTTTGGCAGTCCTCTCACAAGATCTTTCTTGATCAGTTCATTTATCTTGTTGAAGTTTAAATGAGAGAGTTTCTTGTGCCAATTCCAGCTTTCTTCAGTTGAGGCTCTACTCACTAAACAGATTGCAGAACCATCAGAACTTGTTGAAAGCTTAGCTTCATAAATGTTACCACGCCTGAATCCCTTCAGAACAATTTTTCCTTTAGATTTACTAACTATTTCACAATGTTCTGCAAAGAAATCAACATGATAACCTCTGTCACAGATTTGACTTATACTCAGTAAGTTGTGTTTAAGTCCTGAGACCAGAGCTACATCTTTAATAATGACATTCCCAAGATTGATATTGCCATATCCCAAAGTTTTTCCAATGTTGCCATCTCCATAAGAAACACTTGGGCCAGCTTTCTCCACAAAGTCTGATAGCAGGGCCTTATTTCCAGTCATATGTCCTGAACATCCACTGTCCAGAACTAAAATATTTTTCCTGTTGCCCTGCAATCAAAAAGACCACTAATTATTAGTTTTAAGGACCCAGACTTGCTTGGAGGTTGGGTGGAATCCTTTGGCCTTTTTAGGTTTGTTAACATTTGCAGCGGATTTAACATCAGATTTTATGTTAACAGTTTTCTTATCAGAACTTATACTAGAAGGAACAACAGAAACTTTCTTTAAAGAAGGTTTTATTTGATAATAATCATAGTACAAACTATGATATTCCTTACAAGTATAATGGAATGCCATAAACTTCCACAATGAAAACAAGGATTTTGTGGTTTGTATCTAACAGACTGACTCTTAACTCCTACTTTGTAGATAAGGAGTTAATATTCTTATTCTTCCTGCAAAAAGAAGCCATGGTTAGAACTTCCACAGTTATGACATGCTTTCCTAGGAGCATCAGGAACAGATTTATAGTTATTGCTTTTATTCACACCTTCCTTTCCATTCCTGTTTTTCCTAGGTGATTTTACCTTGTTTGCATTCTTAACATCTTTCATCTATGCTTAAGCTGCTTCTTTGTCATTAAGCCTATGTTAACTTCAGCTGTCTTTTCCTGTTTTAGTTTGTCAGAAGCTAATTCCTTTTTAACTTCTGATTTCTCATTTTCGGATTTTTCAGTTACAAACTTAACAGGTTTTAACTTCGGCTTTTGCTTATCAACAGGCTTAATTTCTACAGTTCCTTTTTTTATTTTCTCCATAACCTAAGCCCTCTTTCCAGTTTCCACTGCTTAGCAAATTTTGAGTTGTTTTGCCAGAGTTAGTCCAAGTTCTGATAATCTCTCTCTCCTTTTCTAACTCAGTTTTTAGAGATTCATTCATTTTAGCACTTCATCCCTAACATAAAAGCATCATCTCTATCCTGCTGAGTTTGATGAAACATGACTAACTCTTTTTCTAAGAAATCATTTCTTTTCCTAAAGCAAGATTTTCAGAAGTTAATCTTTCACATGTTAAAGTTTGATCTCTATAACTAACAAACATGGTTTTAAGATATCTTCTCAACTCATTAATATCATCAGTATGAAAAGCATAAGTAGTCTGAGGTACCTTTGTTTCAGCAGCTTCAGAACTGCTCTCAGAACTTGATTTATCAGCATTTGCCATCAATGCATAGTTCTCCTCACTTTCAGAGTCTGAGGTGTCTGTCCAGCTTTTCTGCTTTGTGACAAGAGCTTTGCCTTTTTCATTCTTGGTCTTCTTGCAATCAGGAGATATGTGGCCTTTCTCACCACAATTATAACATTTACATTAGCGTAATCTCCTCTTCAGACTTTCCTCCTCTTCCTTCAGATCTTCTGAAATTCTTCTTATCAGAACTTATGCCTTTCCTGGAAAACTTCTTTCCCTTCCTGAACTTCCTGTATGCAATCTTTGTGATTCCTTTCACCATAAGAGCACACAGCTTCATCATTTCCTCATCAGCATCAGTTTCAGGCAAGCTTTCAGAATCTGAGTCATCATCACTCTCAGAACTTGATGACTCAATATCAGATTTTATGATAAGAGCTTTACCCTTATCTTTCTTTGAGGAAGGTGGTTTGGGGGATTCCTCTTCAACCTTGAGAGCAACTGTCCTTGACTTTCCTCCTTTCCTCTTGCTTCTTTGTTCCATCTCAAGTTCATGAGTCTTGAGCATTCCATAGATTTCATCAAGAGTTGTTTCATCAAGATTGTAGTTGTCTCTTATTGTTGTTGCCTTCAAATCCCAACATTCAGGAAGAGCTAACAGGAATTTGAGGTTTGTATCTTCAAGATCATACTCCTTATTTACTAATGACAAGTCATTCAAGAGTTTGACAAATCTATCATATACATCAGTCAATGACTCATTAGTCCTAGAGTCAAAGTGTTCATACTCTTGAGTGAGTATTGTCTTCCTGTTCTTCTTAACTGTTTCAGTTCCTTGACACCTTGTCTCCAGTGCATCCCATATCTCCTTAGCAGTCTTGCAGTTGATTACCCTGTTTGACATTACATTATCAATGGCACTATGCAATAAGTGACGTACCTTGGCATCCTTAGCAATAGATGCTATATCTTCAGCAGTGTAATCATTCTTTTCCTTTGGTACGGTCATTGCTGCTTCACCTGCAACTACAACAGCGAGCTTGGTAGGTTTGTGAGGCCCTTCCTTGATTCTATCAAGGTATTCTGGATCTGTTGCTTCCAGAAACATGGTCATCCTTACCTTCCATATGGGATATTCAGATGGTCTCAATATGGGAACTCTGATAGTCTCATATCGACTCTGAGTTGATGTCTTTGATGATTCCTCAGTTTTGGTAGGCTTAGTTGGAGTTTCTGTGTCAGACATGATTGTGTTTGGATCTTTAACTGTATGTGTTAACAGATAGCTCTGATACCACTTGTTAGGTCACACTTTCACTGTAGAGGGGTGAATACAGTGTTTATTACAATCAAATCAAACTTCAAGAACTTATGTAACAGAAAACAACTTTATTTAAACAATAAACTCTGTTACAATCTGGAACTGTTATCTCTCAGTGATGAACAAAATATCACGAGAGCTGCTAGGGTTATAATAAATAATATTCTCGATAATGATAACGCTTATAGTGTAAACCCTATGTCTGTGTTTATATACTACACAGTTACAAGATAATCGCTAATTGATATGCAATATAATTCTGCTTCCTAAATATATCAATCAGATATCTTCTATTCCAAGTATTCCATTCTTCACGGAATTCCTTCTTCATGCATATCTCTTCTTATGTTTATCTTGATCTTCTTAACTTTAATCAGCTACTGTCCTTATCTGATCGTTCTTCAGCACTTAAGTTCGATATCTATCTCCTGATAACATAAGTACTGATATCCCTTAAGTTCTAACTTCCAGTATAAGTACTGATCAGTTAAGTACTGATTTGTTCTATTCAAATAAGATCTGAAATCTAAACATAAAACATATTAGCCATGACATTATCAAATATATCTAACATTATTATTGGGACAAAACACTAGTAAGAAGTACCGATAAAACTATTAGTTGATTCTTAAAATAGCAAACCAAATACATTCATATTTTTCTAAAGAATTTATTATATAGCTAAAATACATATATCTTGACATCCTTATTGTTGGATCATTCATAAAGATTTTTAAAAAATTGAAACATTAATATGGGACTAAACACTAGTAAGAAGTACGGTCAATCTACTTTTATAAATTTTCAATTTTTGTCATGCAGCGAATAAAAAAATTTGAAAATGCGCTTACCATAATGATCTTTTTTGCAAAAACTAAAAAATTAAATTTCGTGTTAATTTTATTCTATCTTTTATACATAATTTTTTTCAAAATATTTACTAGCCTTCTAATAATTTTCTTTAAAAGAAATATTTTAATAGTACTGAATACAATCGAATACAGTCATGTTAGATAAACACAACTGAATTCTACTGAAATTATAATTTTCAGAAAGGAGGGAAATTTCCCTCCACTTTTGCAACTAAATTTTTAAAGGTACGGGAAATTTCCCTCCATTTTCAAATATCGAATTGGACCGAAATTGGTTGAATTTAGCAGTGTCAAAAAATTTTGTTGGCGGGAAAATTTCCTCCATTTTTTAGTAAGGCTAAATTCGACCGAGGGCGGTTAAAATTAGTAGCACGCCTAAACTCAACTGTATATGGTTGCATATAAATACGGTTGTATTTATTCGGTCATAATTATTACTAAATTCGATCGCGTAATACGATCGTATTTAAATACGGCCGCATGCGGTTGTATTCAGTCGTGCCCTTAAATTCAACTGAAGGTGGTTGAAATTGACTCTCGTTGTATTTGTGCAATTGTATTTAGCATTATTTTCTTGTAGTTAGCCGAATCGAGAGTTTACTCGTAAGCTCATGAGTCTGTTTAAATGAGTTGAGACAAGTTGGTTGGCAGAAAAAAATTAGGGTAGTTATTGTAACCGGTTAAAAGAATTTCAAACTAGAGAAACTAACTTTAAATTGCCATAATTTTTTGTATCAAGATAAAAGGTGTATCGACAAATTTTACAATATTAAAATTTGAATTACCATAATTGGGATGTAATTAATACGAGACGAGTTGGTTATTCAATAAACAAAATCGAGTTTTTCTGAGATTGCACGTCCTAGATAAGATCAAGCATTCTGATTCTAAATATAGTTTGCTAAATTAAATTTAATTAAAAAATTTAGTTGTATATATATTTGTAAGACTGAAGTAATTGCATTGTTTTAGGAGAATCAGGGCTAGTTCTTCTCAAATTGCACGCCCTAGGTGCTCTGGCAAAATGGCAGTTTTAGAAGAAAAATTGAGGAAGTTGGAGGAGCTTAAGGAGGAAGTGAAGAAGCTGAAGAATGCAAGTTGAAGTCCTCCAAGCAAGCTGGTTAAATGTAGGTTGATCAATGGCATTTCATTTTCTTATTAGAAGCGGCCTGTAATAATTTTACAGTTACTGTGTGTTATGTGTGTGTGTTATTTTTAAGTGTTTGAGAACCCTTTACTTCAAGATTTGAAGAAACCGTTTTAGCTAATTTCTTAATTGGACCGGGCTCCTTTTCTTTTTTTCTAGCTTTCTTAATCAAACCTCAATATGATAAACTACTAGCTTATAAATGGTTGGCCTTATATATATTGCTTGTAAAATTCCATTCTTGGTTGATATTGATTGAAAATGAGGTGTTGATTCACTTCTTTTGACAATATTAAGTTGAAATGTAGTGTTGAGACTCAAGTTTAACTGATACAAATATTTCAAAATATAAGAATTTATGTTACTGGTTCTATGGTTCAGTCAAAACAATTAATTAATTGCAATGCAAATTATTTGCAATGCATAGTCCTATGAAAGACCTGCCCCATGCGGCGGTATGTTTTATAATTGTATTGTCCGTATGCTTTTGGCCAAGTTCATGTATAAATATAAACTGGCTTTTTATTTCAGTTCATGTGTCATTTTGCAGTTTACTCTATGTTATAAAATTGCCAATTATCTAATTAAATAATGATACCAAAACTTGCATTCATGTTTGCTTTATAAACACCTGCAGTTTATATATGCTTAAAATTTTACAGGTTTCCCGCATGCATGCAGGTGCCTATATTTTCTATTTATTCGGCTTATAATCTAGTTGCATAGATGCTTTGTGTTGTGTCGAAAAGAAATAAGTTTGCAATAAAATAAACATCTGACTGTTAGGTGTCACTAAAATGGTGTTGCTAGCCTATACACATTTGTACAGATCCAAAGCAACTATTTTTTCGAGAAAGTGAGAACTAGGGTTGGAATATTAAAATTTACAAGTTAAATCAGCCAAATTCATATTTATGAAAGGTTTTTTTTAACAAGATATTAAAGAAAGGTTTAGGACTTTAAGTTAATTTTAATTTGGATCATTGGACATTTTTAGTTGGGGCAATTATGAGATGAATTAGGTAAAAATGCAGTTATTAAAGAGTTACATCATATTTTTCGGAATTGTTTGAATACTACTTTTTGCAATAACTAAAATAAATACATAATTATTTAAGTTGAAACTAAAATAAATACATAATTATTTTAAATTTTCAACTTGATCTTGTGATGCACATAATGCAGATTATTACCCGTATACTTTGTACATGTGTATCTTTTATTTATTTTTTCCTTAAATTTTATTAAATATTAGTAAAAATTCATGTACAACAAAAAAATTATATAGTTCTTAATTATAACCAATGCATAATTTGAATAACTAGACAAACTAACTCCAAACTTGCATATTTTCTCGTATCAAGATAATTTGGTGGACATCAAAATTTGAATTACATATAACTCGGATGTAATTCAAGTTGAGATAGTTATTTAATAAACGAGTTTAATTGGGTATTTTTGAAAAAGACAAGTCTTTTCGTCTAAGATTCAACACTTAAAAGAATAAAAAATTTAAATAAAATTTGATTCAAATATAATAAAAATGAATTTTGAAAAAATAGATGAAAATTTTAAACAAGCTCGAGAGGAATTGAGTTTCCATACTACGATACTCGAAATAGTTCATATACGAGCTCGAAACAGAACTGAGTTCGGTATAAGAAGTATTTTTTTTGTTACTAAAATAAAATTTCAACTCCAATATTAGTTGCATTTTGCATCCAAACATTTCTAATTTTACTAATTTTTGTCTTTCTCTCTTTCCTAAATTTTATATAAAGTTCACCATTATTAATGTAATTTATGATTACTTGATGATGTGGTATGCATGCATAAATGTATCATTGATTTCAAATTTAAAATTAATGATGTATTTATGCATATTTGCATCCAAAAGATATAAAGAACCCTTTTTTTACGAACAATTAATTTTATTAACTTAATAAATCCGCTTTCAAAGCGTTTAACGCTCCAATAGGAACAAAACTCCAATCGAAAACTCGATCTGGGATAGAATATGACACTCGAGCTAACTCATGAGCAGCCACATTAGCAGATCGTTTAATAAAAAATAGTGAAACTGTGTTTAAATCTCGAAGCATAGCACGACATGCCTCTATAACTCGACCAAAAGGAGATACCATAGGAGCTTTGCTTCGAATTGCCTGCACTGCCACTAAGAAATCTGATTCCACAATCACCCCTTGCCACCCTTGGTTTTTGATCCAACTGAGAGCCTCTTTAATGGCTAAAGCTTCTGCCAATTCTGGGCATAAAACTCTGTGCCTGCACACTGTCTTTGTTATAATTAACTCACCCCCTGCGTCTATGACTATCACTCCCATCCCGGAACCACTATATTCTCGAAAAGTTTTGCATCCACCGAGACCTTGATTATTGACTCATGTGGCTTAACCCAAGAACTGTCACCGTCTCCGTCAACAAGCTTCGGGAAACGAACAGAAAATAGATTACTTTGGGCATATTTCTATTGTCCAAAGTACTGTTTAGCGTTTGCAATCACAACATGTATACGAGTATATTTCTTGTTCCAAACTAGCTCATTCCTGCTCTCCATAAGGACCAACAAACTACTGCAATTTCAGCCCGTTTTTCATTATCAAAGCTTCATAAAATTATGTCCCACTAGTGAAAAATCTCGTCCTCTGCACTCAATTGGAACCCTGGAGTAACCAACTGCCAGCATTGCAGAGCTATAGGGCATCTCATAAACACGTGGCTAATGGTTTCATTCTCTCTCCTGCAAACTGGACAACTACTTTCTACTCTGACATGTTTTTGACGCAAAAGCATCATAGTTGGAAGACACTGAGACAATGATCTCCAAACTAAATTCAAAACCTTCGGCAGAGCCCTTATTTTCCAAATTTTCCTCCAGAAGCTATCATTATCCTCCTGTCTCCAAAGAGCTTTTTGAACTTGCAACAATCGATAAGCACTACGAACGGAATATTCACCTGAACTCTCTTTACTCCAATAGATTCTATATTGCCTCATATCTTCATTCAACGGCACACTTCGTATGCAGTCTTGGTCCCTATCATTAAACAAGTCTTTTAAAATTTCATCATCCCACCCCCTGTGCTCCATCGACATGATTGAGGATACCTTGTTATTAGCCAAAGCTGGTGAGTCTGAGGTAATAAACGGATTGTGATCATCCAATAACCATGGTTGTCCCAATATATTTATCATTTCCCCTGAACCTACTACCCAATGAACACCTGCTTTCACAACATCCCCTGCTTTCCATATGCTACGCCAAACAAAACTCGGATTGTGGCCAGCAGAAGAATCCAAATAATTTTCGTTTAGAAAATAACGTGCTTTATATACTTTACTCACCAGACTATTAGGTTTTGTAAGAAATCTCCATACCTAACATTGCCAGGTTAAAATCTCGAAAATCACGAAAACCCATACCTCCATTCGACTTATGTCTGCTCAAACGAATAGGACATCCAATA
>NW_027420227.1:0-48886 GCF_009905375.1 Apium graveolens
TTTTGGGATAGAGGGAGTATTAGTTATGGTTATGCTAATGCAAACTCAAATTTAATTTTTACAAGTAGGTTCGCTAACTACTTTACCTATATCATCAACTAAATTTATTTATCAGTTTTATTTTAGTAGTTTTAGTGCAAGAAAAGCCATTAAATTTGACCAACAAATTTTATCGAATTTTGCTAAATTCGACCAAATTTTCGTTGTCTAATATAAATGATAAAGAATATATAGTTTGTGGTATACTTTAAAATGAATTAATACTGATAAATCGTCGGAAGTTTGGGTAAAATATGAAATTCGATGTCAAAGTTTAAAACTTTGTTTAATTACTTTTCTCTGGGGTATTCGACTAATTTAGTTGGTTGAGAATTATGTGTTCAGGTCCCTCATGTACCACAGTTTTTATGGGCTTGGGTGAAAATCTCCTAAGAGCTTAGAATATCACTTGCATAGTTGCAAAGCATTTTAAGAGAACTTCACTTGCAGATGAATAGCTTGCATAACAGTACTTTAAGTGTATAAGTGTATGCAATTTAAAAATAATAATTGTATCCAACTTCAAGTTTGTATAGTGCTCCGATTTTATCAATTGAATCCCTATTTTTTAAGATTCAATCTTGGGTTATGCAAGGAGGTTATCCATCTCACCAAACATAATGGACATAATAGGGATCCTATGGACAGTATCCGACCAGTTCATTTCTATGGCTCTTGGTATTACAAAAAGGAATGTACTGCATTGAGACATATAATCAATTTTTTTATCAACCAAACAATCAGATTTACAGTCTATATAATTGAAAATATGTTTTTCAATATTTTCAAGCGTTAAAGAGCGTGAAGTGTATCATTCAGTAAGAGCTTTTAAAAACTACATTTTATGGAAGCAATTGAAATTACCTCCATAACATTTTACATAGACATAGCGCTACTAAGTGATTGATTAAGAAAGCTTATGTCGAATATATATTCGTAGTTGCACTACAAGAAATTTGCAATCACACAACACCTATGAAACAACGGTCGACCAAAAAACCGTTGCCCCAAATTAGGAGACGACGGATTTTTTTTTTCAAGAATAACTGTTGTTAGACAACATGTAGAACAACGATTATAGCAGATTTTTGAAAGACTTGTCTCTGTGGCATCCTCTTATTCAGGTAGACAACAGTTCTTAAATTGCACTGTTGTCATAGATCTTTAACATAACAGTCCAAAATCGTTGTTAATAAGCTAACTTATGGTAATCTCGGACAATGGTTTTGGACTAATTTGAAACAACAGTTGTTACAAAATATACATATAAACAACGGTTTACGGAGTCTATTGTATAAAGGAGTCAACAGAGAAGCATCATACAACGGTTTTACAATTTTGACAGAATAACTGTCTGTCTGTTTACAAGAAATCATGGCACCACCTGATTGGTGGAAATTATTTCACTTCGATCGCTGAGTTGGCAAAATGAGAGTCGTTGATTGATTTTACTTAGATTGCTTAGTTGGAAGAATGAGAACCGTCGATTGTGAGAATTTATCACACAACGGTATTTTGCTGAAACCGTTGTGTAACATCTAAAATTCAGATTGGTTGATAATTAGCGAAATAATCTTTTCAAATGATTTTTTAGACGATCCAACCTTACGGATGTTAACATATATTGATTTTAGCCATGTAAAAAAATAATAAAAAATTTCAAAATTTATCTTGCTTGACTTTATAAGGAAATTGAGGTAAAAGTACAACTCCCTAAAACAAGATTCGTTGCCGATTAACGAAATAAATTTTTCAAATGATTTTTTGGATGATCCAACCGTACGGATCTTAACATATATTAATTTTAGTCACGTAAAAAAATAAAAAAAAATTCAAAATTTATCTTGCTTGAGTTTTTAAGGAAAATGACGTAAAAGTACAACTCCCTAAAACAAGATTCGTTGCTGATTAACGAAATAATTTTTTAAAATGCTTTTTTGGACAATCCAACCGTACGGATGTTAAAATATATTGATTTTAGCCATGTGAAAAAATAATAAAAAATTTCAAAATTTATCTTGCTTGACTTTATAAGAAAAATGAGGTAAAGGTACAACTCCATGAAACAAGATTCAATGCTGCTTAACAACATAATTTTTTAAATGATTTTTTGGACGATCCAACCGTACGGATGTTAAAATATATTGATTTTAACCATGTAAAAAAATAATAAAAAATTTTAAAATTTATCTTGTTTGAGTTTTTAAGGAAAATGAGGTAAAAGTACAACTCCCTAAAACAAGATTCGTGTACTAATATTTATGGTGGTGAAAAAAAATATACATTATGGGAGAATTTTAATTTTTTGTGTTTGATATATTCTAAAATTTAAATATTTGTTTAATATATTTGAAAAATTAT
This sequence comes from Apium graveolens, assembly GCF_009905375.1. Taxonomy (NCBI): domain Eukaryota; kingdom Viridiplantae; phylum Streptophyta; class Magnoliopsida; order Apiales; family Apiaceae; genus Apium; species Apium graveolens. The sequence continues at coordinate 2,401 of NW_027420227.1, forward strand.
AAGAAACTTAAAAGAGTTTCAGTCTACGTGCTTCATTCAATATATTTTTTAAAAAAATTAAAGAATCGATGTGGGGCTTAACACTAGTGAGAAGTACTAGTCAAATCACTCGTTGACTGTTAAAATAGCAAATCAAATGATTTTTTTTAAAAAATTTGGCCATCCGTACGATTGGATATACAGGTCTTGACATCCGTACGGTTGGATAATTCATAAATATCTTTAAAAAAGTGAAATATCAACATGAGACTAAACACTAGTAGAAGCACTAGTCAAATAATTGGTTGACTATTAAAATAAAAAGACTAGATAAATTTATTAATTTCTAAATATTTTGTCATATCACTAATATATACATGTCCTGACATCCATACGGTTGGATATTCACAAATTTTTTTAAAAAATTCAAAACATCGGCATGACACTAAACACTAGTAAGAAGTACTAGTTAAATAACTTGTTGACTGTTAAAATACAAACTAAATAAATTTATTATTTTATGATTTTTTTTTCAAATCACTAAAATATACAGGTCTTAACATTCGTATGGTTGGATAATTCATAAATATTTTTAAAAATATAAACATCGACATGGGACTAAACACTTGTAAGAAGTACTAGTCAAATAACTTGTTGACTTTTAAAATAGCAGACCAAATGAATTTATTATTTTCTGAAAATTTTGTCATATCACTAATATATACAGTTCTTCGAATCCGTAAGGTTGGATAATTCATAAATATTTTCTAAAAAATTATAACATCGACATGAGACTAAACACCAGTAAGAAGTACTAGTCAAATAACTAGTGGACTGTTAAAATTGCAAACCAAATGAATTATTTTCTGAAAATTTTGTCATATCACTAATATATATAGGTCTTGATATCTATATGGTTGGATAATTCATAAATATTTTTTAGAATATAGATATATCGACATGAGATTAAACACCAGTAAGAAGTACTAGTCAAGTAACTGGTTGACTGTTAAAATAACAAACCAAATGAATTTATTATTTTCTGAAAATTTTGTAATATCACTAATATATACAGGTCTTGACATCCGCATGGTTGGATAATTCACAAATATTTTTTAAAAAAATGAAACACAACATGGGACTAAACACTAGTAAGGAGTACTAGTCAAATAACTTGTTGAGTGCTAAAATAGCAAACCAAATAAAGTTATTATTTTTTGAAAATTTTCATATCAGTAATATATACAGGTCTTCACATCCGTACTATTTGATAATTCATAAATATTTTTTAAAGAATAAAAATATCGGCATGATACTAAACGCTAGTAAAAGTACGAGTCAAATAACTTGTTGACTGTTAAAATAGCAAACCAAATGACTGTTAAAATAACTAGATGACAGTTAAAATAGTAAACCAAACATCAATAAGGGACTAAACAGTAAATACTAGTTATGATAAATTTAACCGCACTCTCATATTGGTGGAATTTATGATAAAATTAAAAATTAGTATTTTTGATAGTTTCTGTATATAATTTTAGTTCTTACAAAAAGTATTTATATGATAAAGGAATTTTCAAACAAATTTATTTTATTTGTTGCATTAAAAAAATTAGATATTTATCATACAAACTGTAATTTTTTTTAAAAATAATTACGAGAGTGCGGGTAAGGCATATTAGATCATCCTAGCTGCAATTTTATTTAATACAAAAATATATGTGGTAAGAGAATTTTTATTTTTATTTAATTTTATTGGGTACTTTTAAAAAAATTAAATAATGTGTAAATAATTTTAAAAATTATAAATCAATTAAGTTATAAATTGGCACTCCTAAATTCGACCAATGATAGTTGAATTTAGTGTCATGTCATCGATCCATGTTAATAAGATCCAACGCACCTTATTAAATCCCTAAACAAATAATCTAACGGTGTACTCTCTCTCCATTCTCTCTCCCAGTCCCCTGTGACATAAAAACATCACCTCCCCAGTCCTCTTCCCCACTCTCTCTCTTTCTCTCCATCTCTCTCTCCATCCCTCATTTCATTTCTCTCTGCTTATAAACTATAAACACACATATAATTAACAACACATAGACATATTCACTGTACACTGTACAGTTATTGTTCGTATTCCGGTCAGGTACAGGTCCCATCCAACCCTAAAAATGTTCGGCTGCAAAAAGATGTCGAAGTAGAAGTAAACTTGAATGCCATACTAGCAGGACTAGAAACACCTGGAGCTTCCTTCCTATACATTTCCGGCCGACGAAATGCATTGACACTACTTGCGAGGAGCATGTTAATGTTCTGTCTCTATCAAATACTGATCTTATTATATCACAGTATTTGTCTCCAAAAGTCACTAATGGGCCAACCATTTTCTCAAACTGTGATAACAGGGCCTTATCACCTACTATATGACTTGAACATCCATTGTCTATGATCTATATGGCCTTCTTCACTTTGCCTGAATACAATGAGGATTAAGTATGTTTTGCTACCCAAGCAGTATTGGGTACTTTTTTCTTGTTAACAGATTTGGTAGAAGTAGAATTTGATGATTCAAAAGAATAGAATTCATTAATTGATGAGCATTTTCATTTTTAGCCGATGACTCAATGTTGACTTCTTTAAGATCTACTCTCAGCTTGTGGCAACTTGTCATTACTTTGATGTTACAAGGTATACAATCAAACTTGTCAGAGAATGAGTAGTGAACATTAGCCTTTGCTTTATTATACTTGCATACTCCCACTCCTAGCTTGCTAACAACCTTTTTCCAAATGTGAGTTAGATGATTAACAGAGCCACACTTTTGATACTTTTCTGGGAGCATCTGTAACAAATGTAAAGTTATTGCTTTTGTTTATTACCCACTTGCAGTTTTTCAAGGAAAAACCGTTCCACTTACCCAGATATTCCATTAATCAAGGTGAAACAGTTTTAATTCAAAATTGAACCGTTCCCACTTATTTAATTATTTTTCACTGCAACATTAATATTCTGAAAATAAATCAAGTGAAAATGACCAAATAAATTAGATGAGTAAGTACTGATAAACTAAATCAGAACTTAGAATTTATATGGTCATCAGAATATGAATATTTATCAGGATTTATCAATGCATTACAAAATATCTCAGAGAAAAATCTTGAAACAAAAACAAATTTCATTAATATATCAAGAGAATACATTCATGAAATTGAAAGTACATCAGAATTTATACAAGATTTCCCTAAGCTGCTAAACCTAACATCAACAGCCTTAGTCCTAGCTCAAGAAGCAGGGCAAGGCTGATGATGAAGAAAAACAGGAAGAAGAAAATAAATCATTTCTTCTTCCTACTCTGACAAACAGAATGGCGAAGTGCGAATTGATTCGCTCTTGCTGGCGGAGAGGCTTCCATCCTTTCCTTCCTCCAATCGCTCCAGATGGCGATGTATCCATATCGAAGAACAGGAGGTGGTGAGTACCTCCTTGTGGGATAGAGTCCCATATCTCTACAGGACTGGCACGAAGTGACGTGACCAATCCTGCCTCCACATCGGCACAGCTTAGCTCCATATTGAAGGTTTCGTAGTTCAAAAACCTGTTGTATCTGACCATGGTGTTTTTGATAGAAAAGTATGAAGGTAAGTTTGTGAGAAAAGATTTGATGGGAAGGCTGATGTGAAGTGGTTGCTTATCTAGGCAGGAGAATGCCAGGAGACGCAAAGAAATTTAATGTTGACAGGTAGAATTAATTCTACCTCGTCTCCCCAGACTTGGAAAAAGAAAAACATTCATTGGAAAGAGAAAACATGGTTTAATGCGCACAAGAAGCAAGTAAAAGTTGACTGTTCAAGTACGAATATCACTAACCCTAACCATAGTGACTATTAATCTTCCACTTCACATATTTTAGTTTGAACCGAGACTGTTATTAAATTTTATCCACAGATAAGTCAAGTAAAGAATTAGACTGTAATATCAGAACTTAGACTTATATCAGAACTTAACAGTCATCAGAACATAATTTCTTAACTCGAAAAAGGAATGCCTATCTTAGGAAGTCCTCACACAAATTCTGATTTATATTCTTCAGAACTTAATCATCAGAATATGTAATCAGAACTTGTCCTCAGAATTTGTGCAATGAAACACAATGACTGTTCATCTAAAACAACATAGATCACCACAGTAATTTTCATCATTCATATGGAGTGATTAGTGTGTGCATTAAGCTAAATATCAGACAAAGAGTAAAGTCTGATTCACTTCAGTACATCTTAGAAATAAGGCATAACTAAACTTTGCTAAAGAGCTGTCATTATCCTGAAACCTACTGATGAATGAGTTCATGCTTGAGTCCACCTCAACTATTTTGTGCTAATTTTATGCATCTTTTTAAAGTCCATTTCACAGTGGCTTCTCAGTGTAAGTGAGTCACGACTGCTTATCAGAATTATGCTATTATCAGAGTATTTCTCCAGTAATCATAGAGTGTGAAAAGTCACCAAGAAAAATATTTTAGTTGCTTTTCTGATGCATATTACTTAATACCAGCAATGCACTTGGGTCGTCCCTTCCACATTTTTACTCTAGATCTCAAAGGAGTACCTGATTTTATTCTTTGATCCTTTTGCTTTTTCTTTTGATAAGTGAGGTTTATCAGCACTTAGTGCATTCAGCAGATTTACTAGTATCAGAACTTAACAGATGAGTAGCATTATTCTAATTTGTGACTTAGTAATAAGATAGACAAAGTAAACTCAACTAAGCTCAATTATCAGAATTTGCTTGTGTCAATAGATTTCCACAGAAATAATTACTTCTTATATGGGATCCTTTGTTTATTGAAGACTACTAGGTCAACATCTAGCACAGTTATCCTCATAGGATTGAATAGTTACTTAAACAGACATATCACTTATCAGAGTTTAGAAACATATATCAGACAACAGTCAGTACTTAAACACATTTGTCAATTAAGCACAGAATGCACAAAGAGATTAAATTCTGTAAATACTGATCATAAAGTCTGATATAACAGAACAAAACTAAGCAGATTTAGAGAAAGAACCTGAAACCATTCCAAGTTCATTTACCAATCTTGTAAAAGTGGCTTCACACAATGGTTTTGTGAAGATATCTGCTAGTTGTTGATCTGTTGGAACAAGTGCAATTCCACTGTACCTTCATCCACATGTTCCCTGATGAAGTGATACTGATGCTGATGTGCTTTGTCATAGAGTGTTGAACTGGATTACCTGTCATAGCAATAGCACTTTGATTATCACAGTAAATAGGGATTTTGAAATATGTTAACCCATAATCCAGTAACTGATTCTTCATCCAAGAATCTGTGCACAACAGCTTCCTGCAGCAATATACTCTGCTTCTGCAGTTGATGTGGAAATTGACTTTTGTTTCTTGCTGAACCAAGAAACCAATCTGCCTCCAAGAAATTGGCAGCTTCCACTTGTGCTTTTCCTGTCAATTTTGCAACCTGCAAAATCTGCATCTGAGTAACCTATTAGTTTAAAATCTGATTCTCTAGGATACCACAATCCCAGATCAGCTGTTCCTTAAGATACTTGAAAATTCTTTTCACAGCTGTTAAGTGAGGTTCTCTTGGATCTGCTTGAAATCTTGCACAAAGACAGGTAGCATACATGATATCAGGTCTACTAGCAGTTAGATAGAGTAGAGAGCCAATCATACCTCTGTAATCAGTAACATCTACTGATTTACCAGTATCCTTATCCAGTTTTGTTGCAGTGGCCATGGGAGTGGATGCACTTGAACAATCTTGCATTCCAAATTTCTTCAGCAAGTTTCTGGTGTACTTAGTTTGACAAATAAAAGTGCCTTCTTCATTCTGCTTGACTTGAAGGCCCAGAAAATAGCTAAGTTCCCCCATCATACTCATCTGATACCTTGACTGCATCAGTTTGGCAAACTTCTTGCAAAGTCTGTCATTTGTAGACCCAAAAATGATATCATCAACATAAATCTGGACCAGAAGTAAGTCCTTTCCATGGTTGAGGTAGAACAGTGTTTTGTCTATTGTTCCTCTGTGAATCCACTTTCCAGAAGAAACTGAGCTAAAGTCTCATACCATGCTCTAGGAGCTTGCTTAAGTCCATAAAGTGCTTTATCAAGCCTGTATACATAATCTGGATGTTTGGAATCTACAAAGCCTGGAGGTTGTTCAACATATACTTCCTCCTCTAATTCTCCATTGAGAAAAGCACTTTTCACATCCATTTGAAAGACAGTAAACTTTTTGTGAGCAGCATAAGCCAAAAATATCCTTATGGCTTCTAACCTAGCAACTGGTGCAAATGTTTCATCATAATCAATTCCCTCCTGTTGAGAATATCCTTTTGCAACCAGCCTTGCCTTATTCCTTGTAATTATGCCATCACTGTCAGTTTTGTTTCTGAATACCCACTTTGTACCAATAACAGATCTATTCTTTGGTCTTGGCACTAGGGTCCAGACTTTGTTTCTTTCAAATTCATTTAACTCTTCCTGCATTGCTTGCACCCAATCAGCATCTTGAAGAGCTTCTTCCACTTCTTTGGCTCAGTCTGAGAGAGAAAAGAATTGTAAAGACATTCGTTTGAAGTACCTGTTCTAGTTCTGACACCTGCATCAGGATTTCCAATTATCAAATCAGGTGTATGTGATTTTGTCCACTTCCTTGCAGATGGAAGGTTTTCTCTAGAACTGGATGCTCCCCCATGATCCATGCTGTCTTCATTTCATTTTCTGATGCTCCCCCTGAAACTATGTTCTCTGAGTTGGATTCTTCAGAATTTAGATTTTCAGCACTATCAGAACTGGCTTATCAGAACTTGACGAATCAGAACTTGAAGAGCCAGATGTATGTTCTGATAGTTTCTTGAGATGTGGTATGATCTTGAGTATGTCCCCCCTAGCATAGGTGATTCTTCCTTTGGCGTAGTCACCATAGTTTCAATAACATCAGAGTTTAATCCATCAGAGTTTATAGTATCAGGACTTAGACTGTCAGAGATTTTCAGTATCAGAATTTGAGTCTTCATTTTCAAATCTCAGCTGATCATGATCAATAAAATCTTCAAGACCAGTAATCTTCTTGTCATCAAAGAGACATGATAGATTCCATGACCACTTTTGTTCTCAAATTATAGACTCTGAAGGCTTTTGTGGAAAGTGGATATCCAACAAAATTCCTTCATCAGCTTTTAGATCAAACTTGGATAGCTGTTCAGGATGAGTCTTGAGAACAAAACACTTGCATCCAAATACATGAAAGTACTTCAGATTTGGCTTCTTTTTCTTCACCATCTCATATGGTGTTTTTCCTTGCTTGTTAATGAGTGTTGCATTTTGAGTAAAACAAGCAGTCTGCACAGCTTCAGCCCAGAAATAGGTTGGAAGCTTTGCTTCTTCAAGCATTGTACGTGCAGCTTCAATGAGAGTTCTATTCTTCCTTTCAACAACTCCATTTTGCTGTGGAGTTCCAGGAGCAGAAAATTCCTGCTTAATTCCATGGTTTTTGCAGAACTCTTCCATTATCAAATTCTTGAACTCAGTGCCATTATCACTCCTTATGTTTTCACAGAATCTTTGACCAATTTATCCAGATGTTTGACATGATCAATCAAGATAGATGCAGTTTCACTTTTTGTGTGCAAGAAATACACCCATGTATATAGTGAACTCATCCACTATGACCAATGCATATTTCTTCTTTGCAATAGACATGACATTTACTGGACCAAATAGATCAACATGTAGTAGATGATAAGGCTCAAGAATTGATGATTCAGTCTTGCTCTTGAATGAAGATTTTCTTTGTTTGGCCTTCTGACAAGAATCACAAAGGCCATCAGGAGCAAATACTGACTTTGGCAGTCCTCTCACAAGATCTTTCTTGACCAGTTCATTTATATTGTTGAGAGAGTTTCTTGTGCCAATTCCAGCTTTCTTCAATTGATGCTCTACTCATCAGACAGATTGCAGAACCATCAGTACTTGTTGAAAGCTTAGCTTCATAAATGTTACCACGCCTGTATCCTTTAGAACAACTTTGCCTTTAGATTTACTCACAACTTCACAGTGTTCTTCAAAGAAATCAACATGATAACCTCTGTCACAGATTTGACTTATACTCAGCAGATTGTGTTTAAGTCCTGAGACCAGAGCTACTTCTTTAATGATGACATTCCCAAGATTGATATTGCCATATCCCAATGTTTTTCCAATGTTGCCATCTCCATAAGAAACACTTGGGCCAGCTTTCTCCACAAAGTCTGATAGCAGGGCTTTATTTCCAGTCATATGTCCTGAAATCCACTGTCCAGAACTAGAATATTTTTCCTGTTGCCCTGCAATCACAAAGACCACTAATGATTAGTTTTAAGGACCCAGACTTGCTTGGATCCTTTGGCCTTATCAAGTTTGTTAACATTTGCAGCGGATTTAGCATCAGAGTTTATGTTAACATTTTTCTTATCAGAACTTACACTATCAGACTTTGAATCAGAATTTACACTAGAAGGAACAATGGAAACTTTCTTCAAAGAAGGTTTTAATTGATAATAATCATAGTACAACTATGATATTCCTTACAAGTATAAATGGAATGCCATAAACTACCACAATGAAAACAAGGATTTGTGGTTTATATCTAACAGACTGACTCTTAACTCCTGATTTTGAAGGTAAGGAGTTAATGTTCTTATTCTTCCTGCAAAAAGAAGCCAGATGGTTAGAACTTCCACAGTTATGACATGTTTTCCTAGGAGCATCAGGAACAGGTTTATAATCATTGCTTTTATTCACACCTTCCTTTCCATTCCTATTTTTCCTAGGTGATTTTACCTTGTTTACATTCTTAACATCTTTCAGCTTATGCTTAAGCTGCTTCTTAGTCATTAAGCCTATGTTTACTTCAGCTGTCTTTTCCTGTTTTAGTTTGTCAGAAGTTAATCCCTCTAACTTCTGATTTATCATTATCAGACTTTACAGTTACAAACTTAACAGGTTTTAACTTTGGCTTTTGCTTAACAACAGGCTTAATTTCTACAGTTCCTTTATCATTCTTATCCTCTCCATAACCTAAGCCCTCTTTCCAATTTTCACTACTTAGCAAATTTTGAGTTGTTCTGCCAGAGTTAGTCCAAGTCCTGATTATCTCTCTTTCCTTTTCTAACTCAGTTTTTAGAGATTCATTCATTTTTAGCACTTCATCCCTAACATAAAAAGCATCATCTCTATCCTTCTGAGTTTGATGGAACATAACTAACTCTTTTTCTAAGAAATCATTTCTTTTCTTAAAAGCAAGATTTTCAGAAGTTAATCTTTCACATGTTAAAGTTTGATCTCTATAACTAACAAACATGGTTTTAAGATATCTTCTCAACTCATTAATATCATCAGTATGAAAAGCATAAGTAGTCTGAGGTACCTTTGTTTCAGCAGCTTCAGAACTGCTCTCAGCACTTTCTTTATCAGCATTTGCCATCAACGCATAGTTCTCCTCACTTTCAGAGTCTGAGGTGTCTGTCCAGCTTTTCTGCTTTGTGACAAGAGCCTTGCCTTTGTCACCCTTTACCTTCTTGCAATCAGGAGATATGTGGCCTTTCTCACCACAGTTATAGCATTTGACATTGGTATAATCTCCTCTATCAGACTTTCCTCCTCTGCCTTCAGATCTTCTGAAATTCTTCTTATCAGAACTTATGCCTTTCCTGGAAAACTTCTTTCCCTTCCTGAACTTCCTGTATGCAATCTTTGTGATCCCTTTCACCATAAGAGCACACAGCTTCATCATCTCCTCATCAGCATCAGTCTCAGGCAAGCTTTCAGAATCTGAGTCATCATCACTTTCAGAACTTGATGACTCAGTATCAGACTTTGTGAAAGAGCTTTACCCTTGTCTTTCCTTGAGGTAGCTGCCTTGGGGGATTCTTCTTCAGCCTTAAGAGCAACTGTCCTTGACTTTCCTCCTTTCCTCTTGCTTCTTTGTTCCATCTCAAGTTCATGAGTCTTGAGCATTCCATAAATTTCATCAAGAGTTGTTTCATCAAGATTGTAATTGTCTCTTATTGTTGTTGCCTTCAAATCCCAACATTCAGGAAGAGCTAACAGGAATTTAAGGTTTGAATCTTCAAGATCATACTCCTTATTAACCAGTGACAGATCATTCAAGAGTTTGACAAATCTATCATATAAATCAGTCAATGATTCATTAGCCTTTGAGTCAAAGTGTTCATACTCTTGAGTGAGTATTGTCTTCCTGTTCTTCTTAATTATCAGTTCCCTGACACCTTGTTTCCAGAGCATCCCATATCTCTTAGCAGTCTTGCAGTTAATTACCCTGTTTGACATTACATTATCAATGGCACTATGCAGTAAGTGTCGTACCTTAGCATCCTTAGCAATTGATGCGATATCTTCAGCAGTATAATCACTTTTCCTTTGGTACGGTCTTTGCTGCTCACCTGCAACACGAGCTTGGTTGGTTTGTGAGGCCCTTCCTTGATTCTATCAAGATATTCTGGATCTGTAGCTTCCAGAAACATGGTCATCCTCACCTTCCATATGGCATATTCAGATGGTCTCAGTATGGGAACTCTGATGGTTTCATACCGACTTTGATTTGTGTCTTTGGAGGTTCTTCAGTTTTGGTAGGCTTAGTTGGAGTTTCTGTGTCAGACATGATTGTGTTTGGATCTTTAACTGTATGTGTGTTAACAGATAGGCTCTGATACCACTTGTTAGGTCACACACACTGTAGAGGGGGTGAATACAGTGTAAATACAATCAAATCGAACTTTAATATCTTAAGTAACAAAAACAAACTTTATTGAAACAATAAACTCTGTTACAGTATGGAACTGTTACCTCTCAGTGATGAACAAATATCACGAGAGCTGCTAGGGTTACAATGAATAATCTTCTCGAATATGATAACACTTATAGTGTAAACCCTATGTCTGTGTTTATATACTACACAGTTACAAGATAATCGCTAATTGATATGGAATATAATTCTGCTTCCTAAAATATATCAATCAGATATCTTTTCTTCCAAGTATTCCATTCTTCACGGAACTCCTTCTTCATGCATATCTTCTTATGTTTATCTCGATCTTCTTTCCTTTAATCAGTACTCCATCTGATTGTCCTTCAGCACTTAAGTTCTGATATCCAACTTCTGATGATTATCTCCTGATAATATAAGTACTGATATCCTTAAGTCCTGACTTCCAGTATAAGTACTGATTCCCAGTTAAGTACTGATTTGTCCTGTTAAGTAAGATCTGAAAACTAAACATAAATCATATTAGCCATGACATTATCAAATATATCTAACAAATTTGTCTTCGTAATGTTCTTAATCAAGTGACAAGTGAGAGTATTGGTCCAGTGGTCCTTTTTATTGACAACAAATCTGCGATTGATCTCACCAAGAATTCGGTTTTTCATGGGCATAGCAAGCATGTTGATATACGCTATCATTTTATTACAGAGTTTGTTCGGCATGGGGAAATAATTTTACAGCACATAAGTAATGAGAATCAACATCCAGACTCTTTGACAAAGCCTTTTTCCACTGTTAAGTTCGAAGGGATGTGCAAGCTGCTTGGAGTGAAAAACCTGGATAAACAAGTCTTGGATTAAGGGGAAAATATTTGGAAAGTAATCCAAAATGTGTTTAAATATTTATTAGTTTTTTTATTTTGTCTGAAGTAGTTATTTAGTAGTTGGACTTGGTCAATGCATCTCTAGAAGCAGTTTTAGGATCGTGGAAAATAAAGAGAGTAAAAGAGTATTCAGGGGATAGTAGTTCCCGATTTGTAGGTTCAGTAGTTTTGCAGTTTTTGTTAATTTATTTTCTGCAGTATAATGAAAAGCAAGTGCTCGGTACGTGCATGTATTGTGTTTTTATTTTTCTCAGTTTCAAACATACACATATACTTATATTTAGAACATCAGGTCTCCAAATTTGATACAGTATTCTCGTATCAGAGCGAGTAATTTTGTGCCTGTGAACACACAGTCACGTGTCGAAGACGACTTCAATGGAGGGAAATAAGGCAAGAGTGGCGGTATTGGGTTCATTTACCCAATGTTAGAAATGAGTAATTATACTATTTGGCCATTGAAGATGAAGGTCTTTACTCAAGCTCAAGAATTATGGGAATCTGTGGAAACTAAAGACCCAAAGGCTATTATTCAAGAGAGAAAGAACAAGATACAGTGGCCATAATTTACCAAAGGATTCTAGAGGATATATTGTTCACCCTTGCTGTAAAGAAGACGGCCAAAAAAGTGTGGGATGCTATAAAAACCTTATGTCAGGGGGGCTAGAAAAGTCAAGAAAGCACAAGTTCAAACCTTGAAGGCAGAGTTCGAATTCTTAGTCATGAAAGACAATAAGGTGTTGGATGACTTTAGTATAAAGTTGAATGGGATGGTTACAAACATTCGAGCCCTTAGAGAGTCTGTGGAAGAAGCCTATTTAGTGAAGAAATTGCTTTGTATGGTGCCAGCTAAGTTCTATCAAGTTACGTAATATTGGAACAATTGGGAGATACTGAAACTATGATATTAGAGGAAATTGTAGGTTCATTGAAGGCACACAAAGAATGGGTAAAAGGGCAAGAGGAAAAACCGATCCGACAATAATTACTCACAGAAGAGGAGCGGGAAAGCGTTAACCAAATAAGGGAAAGTCGTTGTATACAAGAGAAGAATGCTTAAAGAAAAATATTAAGAGAGCTGAAGGATCATCAAAATAAAAGGGATGAGGGTGTGACAAAAGTAAGATCATGTGTTATAACCATAATACTTTTGCACATATTGCAGCAAATTGTCGAAAGTCTCGAAGGTTCAAGGAGCAAAACCGGGAAGCGAATATTGCACAAGTTGAGGATGAAGAGCCTGCTAGGTTATTGGCTAAACTTGAAATGGAGGATGGAAACAAAATGTTGTTGAATGAATGGTCCTTAGTTCCAAAGTTGATGAATGTCATAGAAGAAAAGCAAGGACAGTCTAATTTGTAGTATTTGGATAGTAGAAAAAGTAATCACATGAAGGGTCGAAATCCAAATTTATAGAGTTGGATAAAGGCGTCATTGGGCAAGTAAGATTCGGAGATGGTTCGACATTAAAAAATGAGGGTAAAGCAGATTATTTTGAAGTGCGGAAATGGAGAGGAGCGTACATTGCATGAGATTTATAAGCACTGGCGAACTGCCAAATGGGAAATAGAGTGGTCCTTAAGGGTGAATTTTTTTGGGTATTCCATAACCAAGAAAAATTTCTCATGAAAGTGAAACTCTCTTTAAATCGGGTATACAATATCACTGGAACAAGAAAACTCATTTTTTTGCTTTTTAAGTTTGATGATATGTCTAAATTATGGCATACACAATTTGGTCATGTTAATTATCAAGCATTGGGATTAATTTTTGTGAACAGTATGGTGTATGGTTTTTCGAATGTTGTTCATCCAAATAATGTGTGTGATGGATGTATGATTACTAAGCAAATTAGACGGCCTTTTCCTTCACAAACACAGTTTAGTGCGAAGCATGTGCTAGATATCATTTATGATGACTTGTGTACACCAATTACTCCAACAACAACAGGCAGAAAAAGAAATTTTTTACTGCTGGTAAAATAATTTTAACAAAGGTGTGCGTGTGGGTGTATTTTGAAAAATTAAGACGTGGCTTTTAATTCTTTTTAAGTTTTAGAGCCAAGATTGAGAGTGATGATGAAAGAAGGGGAGGATTCTCAGACCCAATAGAGGAGGAGAATTCATGTTAAAAGAAGTGTTGATATTGTGAGAAGGCTAGGATCGAGATACATTTTACAGCCCCACTACACGCCATATAGAATGGAGTAGTTGAAAGGAGGAATCGACTGTACTTGAAATGGACCGGAGTTATTTAAAAGAAATGAAGTGGAAGCAAATTTTATTTTGGGGTAAGCGTTTAGGATTCTATTTATATGCTAAAGACTTCCAATAATTCACTATCTCAAAAAACTCTGACCCCATAGAGACATGGTCGGGATCAAAACCAAACATCGGTCATGATGAGAAGAGAAAGTTGTAATAAAATAAATAGGATTGCCTTTATTTTGTCGGTGTTAGCCTCTATCCCCCTCTTGGAGACCATCAATCCCAAAAATTTTCCAGATCCTACTCGAAAGCACATTTTGTAGGGTTTAACATCATCTTATGGTACCTCAGAATCTCAAAAGCTTCCCTCAAATGGGTTATATGATCAGTCTTTGCTAGACTCTTGACTAACATGTCATCAACATAGTCTTCCATAGTCTTACCAATAAGGTCCTTAAAAATTTTATTTACCAACCTTTGATAGGTGGCTCCTGCATTCTTAAGACCAAATGCCATAACAAGATAACAATAAACACCAAAGTCAGTGATGAATGATATCTTTGGAATGTCATCCTTATGCATTTTGATCTGGTTGTATCCGCTAAATCCATCCATGAAACTCAGCATCTCATGCCCAACAGTGGCATCAATCAAAGTATCAATCCTTGGCAACGGAAAATAGTCTTTAGGGCATGCATCATTCAGATCAGTGAAGTCTATACACATCCTCCATTTTCCATTAGCCTTCTTCACCATTACAGGGTTTTCTAACCACTCAGGAAATTGAATCTCCTCAATAAAACCAGCCTCTAAGAGCTTTTCTACTTCCTGTTTTATAGCCTCTTATCTTTCCGGGGCAAAATTTCTTTTCTTTATTTCACTGTCTTCCGGCTTGGATCCACATTTAACTTGTGAGTAATCAGCTCCGGGTCTATGCCTGGCATATCAGCTGCTGACCACGCAAACACAACACTATTTTCTTGCAAAAATTTCACCAAGTTCTTCTCCAGGTTGGGGATTCCGCCCCTGATCGTCTTGGTCCCTCCTACGATCTTCAAAGTTCTTCCTTCCATTATTATTCCTGTCCCCTCCTTCTCCAGTATACTTGTTCAATCTTCCTTTTCGAATCAAAAACTCAATTTCATCTTTCAATTGCCCACACTCATCGGTGTCATGGCCAACATCTTTGTGAAATCTGCAATACTTGCTCTTATCTAGTTTGGCGGGATCAGCCTTCAAGGGCTTAGGCCAGCGAATATCTCTATCTTTCTCAATCTCCATCAAAATCTGGCTTCTAGGAGCATTCAACTTAGCATATTCAGTGAACTTTTGCCCAGGTCCTCCCTTCTTGGGGGTTGAATCAGAATTTGTTCGGTTCTAGGATACTTGTCCTTAGCAATATATTCTAATTCAGTTTTTCGCTTCTTGTTTCCAGTGGGCTCATTACTTACTACGGTCTTCCTCATACTTTCTTCAACCTTGATATACTTCCCTGCCCTCTCTTGGAGCTGCAACATGCTTTCAGGGGGACGTTTGGCCAAGGACATCTTGAAAAACTCATCCCTAGTTCCTTGTTGCCAGTGCTATCATGGCTACCTTATCATCAAGGTCCGGGACTTTTAAGCCTCCTTTGTGAAACGATTCAGGTAATCTCTTAAGGATTCCTTAGCTCCCTGCACAATACTCATAAGAGATGCTGAACTTTCTCATGGACTCTCCCACTGATGAACTGCTTAATAAAAGCCTGACTTAACTCTCTGAACGATCCAATAGAGTTTGGGGGCAAGCGACTGTACCCTCTTTGAGCCATACCCGACAGGGTTTTGAGGGAAGGCCCGACACTTTATAGCATCGTTCACGGGTTGCAGCAGCAGTGCATTAGAGAATGTCCTAACATGATTAGCGGGGTCTCCCGTGCCATCACTAGGCTTTGATAGTGGGCATCTTGAATTTCCTTGAGATATGGGCATTCATTATATCTTCAGTGAAGGGCGGAGTTGGATCATCAGGATCTCCAAGGGGAAGGAGATTGCTTTGATCAGTTCTTGGGACAACAGCCCTTCTCCGTACCGGACCATCCAGGTCTATGGCATGAGGAGGATTTCTCCCCCTAGGAGGTATCTGGGGTCTGGTGGCCTGGTGAGCCTCCAAGTCACGCCTCAGCCTTTGGATCTCGGCCTCATGAGCCCTGATCCTTTCCTGCACTTCTTGGGGATTCGCCCTTTGGGTGTTTTGAGGGGCTTTGCCTTCCATCGGCCATCGGCTCTTTGCGAGGACGCCTCCTTCTTGGGGCCACTTCATCATCCGAAGATTCGGAGTCTCTCTCGGTGTTAAGGACCAGAAAAATTCCCGATCCTTGGGGATAGGAGCCAAACCTCGTATATAGGGGGGCGATTGCCCTCGTGCTTTACTTCGCCCAGCGTATCCACTTTCTCTAACCTCGGGTAAAGTAGCATCCCATAAGGGGGTTAGTAGTAACAATAGTTGAATATTCATACCCGATGGGTCCGAGAATTCACAGGTATATGTACTTGTTGAACTTGAGAAATTCGTACCTTGAATAGTCGGGGGAGTCGTCCCTTGTGGCTGAGGTTGAGTTGCCCCTATCTGGGCTTCCGCTTGATTAGATGCATAGTTGAGTGGGGAGGTATCTCCACGGTTGATGAAATCACCTGGGTTGTCCCCCGATGGTGTTCCTTCTTCTAGAGCTCTGATTGTTCTTCGGTGTTCTCACCATGGTTGTTGTTGTGCCTTCCCACAGACGGTGCCAAATGTTATAGATAAAAAACTAATATATAATTGCTGTATTTATTACTAAGGTACGGGAGCTCAAGGCCTTTAATGCTGCTCTCGTATTTCGTAGCTTAACTCTGCCTTTACGAGATGCCTACGTATCTCTGTGAATTAGAGAATCAAACCAAAAAGCGTCGTTCTGATTTGTGGGGTGAGACCCCTTATATAGATGTGGGAGTCCTTGAATTGGACTTGGTATAGGAGACTTGGTGGTCAAGTCTCTGAATTAGGATAGACTTAGGAGTCCTAGGGAGTAGGAAGCTGATTCCTTATCCCATGAGGTTCCTTGGAGACCAATCTACAAGGATTTATATCCCCACTAGGACTTATCTTAATAGCTGTTTTTCTCCCTTATTTATTAATTATGAAATTAATAAATAATCAGGGTTTTTGGGCCTTCTTTGTTCCATCAGGCCTGATCTGGTCCATCAGGCCTGATCAACATGTTAACCTTTCTGGTCTGAATGTCATACATCTTCTTATTGGGCCTTGCAGCCCAAACTGTAATATTTAATTATGTAATCAGGATTTATTTATCCCTATCACTAATGTAAATATATAATATATATATTTTAATTTAGAAAACAAAATTAAAAAGAATTATTTTAGCTTTAAATTTAAAGCACATCAAGGTGTGTCTAAAAGTATATTATATCAAAAGTTATGATGGATGAGAGGAAGTATATCAATATTTTTTTGTTAAGCAGGTGTATCTTTTTCAAATTTAAATTTAATTATTTTCCAGTTCCCTCTAATTTTTTTTAACTTCGTAGAATATATTTTCACATACTGTAATTGAGAATAATTTCTTGACCTTAAAAAATCTTGTGAAAATGAAAAATAATAAAATTGAAATTGCTTGAAAGCAGCTCAATAAAGTTATAGTCAATACAAACTAGAATTAATCCAGCTATTTATTTTGGATAACCTAGATCTTAATTTAATTCCAAAGAATTGGTTCATAAGCAATGTTTGAGTTCCAAATTTGGTTCTTCGTATCTAGTTGATCCTGGAGCCGCACTTTCCTTGCCTCAAAAATCAGTCCCTGCTTTCTTTCTATGACATGCACATGTTGTTATTTTCTGTTAGTGGAAATAAGAACGACACTTTCCTGGTAAGAATAAGATAAGTTAATAGGAGCTTTCTTCTTTCTATGACATGCACATATTTTCTGGCAGGATAAGTCAATTCGAACATTCTTCTTTCTAGGACATGCACATATTTCT
Source organism: Apium graveolens (assembly GCF_009905375.1). Classification (NCBI taxonomy): domain Eukaryota; kingdom Viridiplantae; phylum Streptophyta; class Magnoliopsida; order Apiales; family Apiaceae; genus Apium; species Apium graveolens. The sequence continues at coordinate 20,296 of NW_027420227.1, forward strand.
TCCTGTTCATAAGAAGTTGAATAAATGGTTCAAATGATGTATTCACCTACTACTCAATTGTTAGTAACAAAAACCAAATACAAAAGAGATGAGGAACTTAGTGTAGCCGCTAAAAGTAGTTTTAATCCATTTGAAAGATTAATTCTCGTGTAATTATAACAAGAAAGTTCAACCTCGCTTTTTTTTAAAATTAAAAAAATATTCAAATAATATATACTTTTCATAGATGACATAAACAAACAGATGTATATTTTGACACACACATATAATTACCAAAAACAATCATATAAGTGAAACAAAAGAGAGGAAGATTCATACATCCAGGGGCTGGTACACAGGGAGGTTGAGGAGATTGTTACGAAGAATTTGACTCTTACATCTTCTCCAAATTCATTTAGAGTTCTCCACTTCCTTATTGAGCCACTTCCTCCATTTCCTTTTCCAAAATTAGCCTCCCCAACAAATTTTCTACCGTCTATGAGTACCTATTTGGTAGATGATAATTTTATTTCCTAGAAAATGAGAGGATGGGAGTTTTATGATGGATAGAAATTTGATGTGAAGCATTAGTATTGACTCTTTTGATTTTAATAACTGACATAAATATTGAGCACAAGTAGAATATCTGATTTCATATATTAATTTGATAATATAATATTTAGAGTCGTTTTTATTATAAGCCAGAACTATTGTATACAATTGGAATATTTGATTTCATATAGAAATTATTTAAAAGAACATTATTGAATTGTATTAGCAAAAAGCTGGTACACAGGGACACCATTAGGAAGTTGATCCTGCAGCCGCCGTACTTTCCTTGCCTGAAAAATTAGTCGGAGCTTTCTTTCTATGACATGCACATGTTATTACTTTTTGTTTAGTGGAATTAAGAACTGCACTTTCCTGGTACAGTAAGTCAATCCGAGCTTTCTTCTTTCTATGACATGCACATATTTTCTGGCAGGATAAGTCAATTAGAAACATTCTTCTTTCTATGACATGCACAAATTTCTTCCTCTTCATAAGAAGTTGAATAAATGGTTGAAATAATGTATTCACCTACTACTCTATTGTTAGTAACAAAAAACCACATACAAAGAGATGAGGAACTTAGTGTAGCCATACGCTAAAAGTAGTTTTAATCCATTTGAAAGATGAATTCTCCTGTAATTATAAAAGAAAGTTCAACCTCCCTTTCTTTTTAGAATTTAAAAAATATTCAAATAATATATACTTTTCATAGATGACATAAACAAACAGATGTATATTTTGACATAAACATATAATTACCAAAAAAATCATATGAACTGAAACAAAAGAGAGGAAGAAGTTTCATACATCCAGGGGCTGGTACACAGGGAGGTTGAGGAGGTTGTTCCGAATAATTGACTCTTAAATCTTCTCCAAAATTCATTTGAGTTCTCCACTTCCTTATTGAGCCCTTCCTCCATTTTCTTCTCCAAAATTAGCCTCCCCAACAAAGTTTTTACCGTCCATGAGTACCTCTTTGGTAGATGATAATTTTATTTCCTAGAAAATGAGAGGATGTGAGTTTTATGATGCATAGAAATTGATTGTGAAGCATTAGTATTGATTTTTTTGATTTTATAACTGGCATAAATATTGTGCACAAGTAGAATATCTGATTTCATATATTAATTTCATAATATAATATTTAGAGTTTTTTTTAGGACAGTCCCTCAAAAAACACCAAACACTTTTTTTCTTACATCGAACAGAAGAGGTTCTTTGTTGGATAATAATAAATGAAACAAAAAAAGGAAGATTCTGTGGGCCTATTAATCTAAACATAGTTATTTGGGTGATTTGATTTTATTATTAAATAAATCAACGTTTCCTTATTGAACGTTATATTGCAGAACTGGTCATAGCTGTTATTGCGTGTGTTTAGGAATGAAATAAGAGAGAGATAAATTAGGATCAGATGTACTAGGTTTGTAGCTCATCAGTTAGACAATCTATATGTAATAGTTATATTCTCATATTGCAGAAGTATCAATTGTAAGGTTTTCCATATCAGTAATCAAATACACTTTTGCTTGTTTATTTTCATATTCTTTTCTATGATCTGGTATCAGAGCAAATTAAACACCTGTGAAGTGCATCCAAAGTTAACAGCGAATGGAGACAAACAAGAACAATGAGGGGTCGTTTGGTCTAAGCTATCCAATGCTATCGAAAACAAATTATACCCCTTGGGCCAAAAAGATGAAAGTTTTTATGCAGGCTCATGGGCTTTGAGAGGCAATATAACCTAAAGATCGAAGACTACAGCAGATGAGAAGATGGACAAGCGAGCATTGGCCATTATTACCAAGGTATCGCAGAAGATATGTTGTTAACAATAGCAGAGAAAAAAACATTCAAGGAGGCTTGGGGGAAATTAAGACGCTGTGTCTGGGTGCAGATAAGGTGAAAAAAGCTAAAGCTCAAATCCTGAAATAAGAGTTCGAGTCACTGAAAATGAAAGCGACGGAGCAGTTAGATGATTTCTGTATGAGACTAAACGGCTTGGTTACAAATATCAGGGCGTTAGGGGAAACAGTTGATGAGGAGTATGTCGTTAAAAAGCTACTAAGGGCTGTCCCACTAAATTCCTTCAAATTGTGTCTTCAATCGAATAGTTGGGAATTTGGATACCATGTCCGTAGAGGAGATTATTGCTCACTTAAGGGCTCATTAGGAACGTTTGAATGGAAAAACGGAGAACAGTGACGAATAGCAACTCTTGTTGACAGAGGATGAATGGTTTAAGAGGGAAAGTAATGACGGGAAACTTCTTCTCACACGAGAAGAATGGCTGAAGAGATCAGGGAAAGATGCCTAAGGCAGTGGGGGGTGACTATCACGTGAGAGACAATCGTATGGTTCATAACAGGAGCCAAGTAAAGTGTTTTAAAATTGTGCGCCTACAGTCACTTTGCAAACGAGTGCCGCAAGGTAAGAAAAAATAGACAACAAAGAGGAGAGGCAAACTTGGCTCAGGTAAATGATGAAGAACCCGCACTCTTGATGGCTATGTGCGATAATGTTAAGCAGGATGTGACTGTTGTTATTGAAGTGAAAACCACAAATACCTTTAAGGAGAGAGATGACAATATATGGTATCTTGACAACGGGGCCAGCAATCATATGACAGGCCGTCGAGAGAAGTTCGAAAAGCTTGACAAAATAGTGAAAGGGGAGGTAAAGTTTGGTGATGACTCCTTGGTGAGAATTGAAGGGAAAGGTTCAATCAGGATTATGTGCAAGAATGGGGAAACCAGAGTCTTACATGGAGTCTACTATATACCCACACTTCGAAGCAATATCATAAGTCTGGGCCAATTATCGGAAGAAGGAAATCGAGTAGTCATGAATGGGGAAAATTTGTGGGTTTATGACAGCTGTGGAAGATTGCTTATACAAGTCCAAAGATCTGTAAATCGACTTTATAAGATTCATATTCAAGAAGCAGAGCATTATTGTCTGTTAACGAAGAGTGAAGAGGAAATATGGTTATGGCACAATGATTCGGACATGTAAATTTCAAGGCGATGCAGTTGAATGTCAAGGAATCAGATGGCTCATGGAATGAGAAATATTATTCAACCAAAGGATATCTGTGAAGGATGTCTTATGTCGAAACAAACACGTAAGCCATTCCAACTCAATCTCTTTTCTCAGCAAAGTCTGCTTTAGAATTAATTCATTGGATTTGTGTGGTCCTATATCTCCTTCCACTCCGGGAGGGAAGCATTATTTTATACTCCTAGTTGACGATTACAGTCGTATGATGTGGGTTTACCTGCTTAGAACTAAAGATGAGCTTTGAAATTTTTTAAGAATTTAAAATGCTTGTTGAGAATGGTGCACAACATGGCATACAAGTTTTGAGGACCGATCGCGGGGGTGAATTTTGTTCCAAAGAATTTAATGATTTCTGTGAGGAACATGGTATATTACGACATTACACGACACCCTACACACCATAACAAAATGGTGTAGTAGAGCGCCGCAATCGTACCGTAGTTGCCATGGCCCGGAGTATGCTTAAAGAGAGACATGTACCAACTCAATACTAGGGGGAGGTTGTTACTCATGCCATTTATGTTCTAAATAAACTGCCAACACGAGCAATGTCAACCATTACACCACACGAAACTTGGTTCGGAATGAAACCAAATGTGAATTATATTAAGGTGTTTAGTTGTATAGCCTATATGAAGATTCCGGCTGTACACACTAAAATACTTGATGATAGGAGTAAATTGGTGGTCCATTTTTGGCAGAGAATCAGGGACAAAGGCTTTTAGATTGTATGATCCAAAGACTGGCAGCATTCACGTTAGTAGAGATGTTATTTTCGATGAATATAAGGAATGGGACTGGGGGATTACATCTGAATCTTATTTGGGTAGAGGTGCACAATTTACACTGGAAAATGATTTTTTAGAGCCTGAGTTGTTACAAGAAGAACACAGCTCAACATCTCAACCGTCAGACACAACACTCACGAGTTCCTCCTCTGAAAATGAAGACGCAGAAACCTCCAGCGTGTCCAGCGATAGTAGTGAACAACGCCAACATCTTCGATTACTGGATGATATCTATGAACACACAACAGAGGTGGAATTGGATGAAAATGAACTTCTATTAATGGGTATTGATGAGCCTATTTATTTTGAACAAGCAGTAGAGAATAGTGCCTGGAAAGCTGCAATGGATCGTGAGATCGACTCTATTGAAAAAACAAAACTTGGCAGCTGGTGGATCTTCCTAAGGGACATAAAGCCATAGATCTTAAGTGGGTCTATAAGTTGAAGACAGATCAGAATGGAGCAATAACTAAACACAAGGTCCACCTCGTGGCTAAAGGTTATTTTCAACGCCATGGAATTGACTATGAAGAAGTTTTTGCTCCAGTAACTAGACTTGAAACAGTTCGATTACTTCTGGCATTGGCAGCGAAAAATGATTGGGAAATTCATCATCTTGATATTAAATCTGCCTTCTTGAATGGAGTCATACAGGAGGAAGTATACGTTACACAACCAAAAGGTTACATCAAAGAAGGTTCAGAGCATAAAGTTTACAAATTGCTGAAGCATTATATGGTCTTTCGTCAAGCTCCTCGAGCATGGTACTCTCGTCTCAATCAATGTTTGATGAAGCTTGGTTTTATTAAATGCCCTTATGAGCACGCAGTCTACACAAAAAAGATGGTGATCATTGTATAATTGTTGGTGTTTACGTGGATGATTTATTAGTCATTGGAACAAGCTTGTCGCACATTACCAAATTCAAGGGGGAAATGAGTCGTGAATTTGACATGTCCAACATGGGAAAAATTGTCCTATTATCTGGGTTTAGAGGTGACTCAAGACAAGGATTTCATTGAACTAAGACAGTCAACATATGCACGGAAGGTACTGAAGAAAGCAGGTATGGCTAAATATAAAGCTGTGAAATATCCCATGGAGTACAAAATACAACTTCATGCTGATAGTACAGGTGAACCTGGAACTCTACGCATTTTAAGAGTATCATAAGTGGACTGAGACTATTTAGTACATACGAGGCCTGACATCGCCTACTCAGTAGGAATTGTTAGCAGATATATGGAGAGGCCTACACAGATGCATATGAATGCTGTCAAGAGAATATGTCAATATTTGAAAGGAACACTGCAGTATGGATTAATTTATATGAAAGGGCAAGGAAATTATATTCTATCTGGTTTCTCTGACAGTGACATAGCATGTTGTGTGGATGATCGAAAGAGCACGGGAGGGATGCATTTACCTTGACGAGAACTTGATTACATGGGTCTCTCAAAAAACAGCGGTGTGTTGCACTTTCTTCATGCGAGGCTGAATTTATGGCAGCAACGGCCGCTCCCTGCCAGGAAATTTGGTTGCAATAAGTTCTGAGTCACATTATGGGTATCAAGTATGTTCCAGTCACTCTGTACATCGACAATAGGTCTGCTGTGGATTTAGCTTACAATCCGGTGTTCCATGGACGTAGTAAACACATTGACTTGCCGCTATCATTTTATTCGTGACTGCGTTGAGAAAGGTCTCATGGTTATTAAACATGTTCGTATAAATGAACACGTGCTGATATACTAACTAAGGCGTTGGCAATATCAAAGTTCGAGAAAATACAGACAGTGCTGGGAGTCAGGAATCTGGGAATGTTAGATTAGGGGGGGATCATATTGGGCCTATTAATCTAAACATAGTTATTTGGGTGATTTGATTTTATTATTAAATAAATCAACGTTTCCTTATTGAACGTTGTATTACAGAACTGGTCATAGCTGTTATTGCGTGTGTTTAGGAATGAAATAAGAGAGAGATAAATTAGGATCAGATGTACTGGTTTGTAGCTCATCAGTTAGACAGTCTATATGTAATAGTTATATTCTCATATTGCAGAAGTATCAATTATAAGGTTTTTCCATATCAATAATCAAATACACTTTTATATTGTTCATTTTCATATTCTTTTCTATCAGATTCATACATCCAACAGTTGGTAAACAGGGACCATTTGCCTCCGAATTGGAGCTGCTCTAACTGAGCAATTCTCAAACCTCACTCTTTTAGAGTTTGAACCGTCATTGCATCTCTCCCCTTGAGCAGTCTATCCATTTTGTTAACTAACTACAATATTTTTGTGTGTGGAGAAAATAAGACGAGATGAATTATTCCAGAGGAAATGATATATGCAACAATGAGAGATGTGGGGATATATAGCCAATATTAGATATTATTTGATACACCATATATGTTGCTTGGATTATCTTTCTTATTTTTTGAGAAATCAAAGAATTCTTTTAACATGTAATTGATGAAAACCCTACACTAGTAAAAGTTATTAAATTTTACAAAGAATATATTTTCTAGTTAATCTAGATATTGTACTTTATTTTGTTATATATTCACAAATATATGGTTGGTCTATATTTTATCAGTCATTTAGAAAAACGTAAAAAACACCTATGACAAATCAAGAAAGGTATATTGAGGAGATAATCTAGATATATTATGTGTTAGTATATAAATCTAAACTAAATATGAGTAGTGTAGATATTATTCTGTAGTGAGTCATTTGGCATCAATACTTTAATATGTGATCTTTGATCTGGTCTTTCATCATATACTAGATATTTTAAAATATTTTCTTCACTTATGAAAACATAACTGTCCAAAAATGTTCTTTTTTGTTATAAAATATTCTTTGAACCATAAGAGTTTTTATTCTTAATAAATAATAATATGATAAATACTACAAAAATTTAAAAATCTTAAAAGGCAATCACAAAACTTCACAACATAACTTGACTTTAGAAATTTGATAGCAGTTTGTCATTTTACTAGCTTGAAAACGCCTTACATCATTATAACAACTAATACTAACAAATATATATAATAGCTGAAATAGTGCATCTATTTTTAATTTTTTTTTTAAATTTTGAAAATTTCAATACAAAGAAAAGATGGGAGGGAAACTTTTTGATTTTATAATGTGCCTTGAAACTAAAAAAAATTGCAATACTGATTAAACCATTGTCTCGGATAATCATAAAGTATTTTGGAAACTCATGGCGTCCCCATTTTAGATGAAAAAGTTATATCTATTTCCAGTAGTTTCATGATTTGTTTGAGAGCCATTATTTTGTCAGAGGTTTGGGCTCTTCACGGTTTGGTGAGTGGTGCATTCGTGTTAACATTCCACCAAGTTCCCTCTAAAGCTTCAATCCAATTTATTTTGGTTGATTGTCATATTGATATAGGAGGATTTTTGTTGCATAAGGAGAGTGAAATGAGACACAGAATACAAGGGCATGATTAAGCTAAGTACTGCACGATTATGTGTCATCACATCATCACAATGTTGGATGCATGATAATGTCAAATTGGGATTTTACACGAGAAATTATTCTAGATGATAGAAAAATATGCTAAAATACTGCATGATCATGCAACCTTTAATTATTATTCAATTTTAATTAAGATTTATTTTTCTTTTGTTTAATGTTTTCTATCCCTACGTGAATAATCTTATAATGTAATGTATGCAAAATCTTTTATTGAAAACTAAAACAGTGATAGTTTTTTTCTCTTATCTTTCCTTTGGATTCAAGAAACCCTTCTGAATTCAAAGTTTAACTTGTGGATTGAGGTTTTAAAGAATTTCTTGTATAAGAGTCGTTGCGTGATTTAACACTTACTTCTCCTATGTTTTCTTGCCACGTCAGTTGGAATCAGAGTAAGCTATATCCTATCTTTTCATTAATTGATTCATTATAGGAAAACCAATTTATTAAAAAGATCATTCGAAACATTGTCTTTGTTAAGACATCTGCACATCGCTCCTCCGTCCTCATATGTACAAGTACAATTCTCGCGATCAGTGTTTACTTCAATGCGTGAAATACTGAATTCTCATTAATAGCATTTTGATGTAATACCATGGGACGTTCGGTGTGAACCTACCGACAATGCTAATTCTTGTACTAAATCATCCCACCAAACTCTTGTATAGAGTTAGATTCATTGGTTTGACTTTTCTATCTCTACTCAGGTGCATCTTGATTTCCATTGGGTACTTTTTTTGTGTTGCACTCGTTCATTCTTGCTTTTTGAAGTAATTTTCTAGCATAGAAAACCTGATTCAGCTCAATAAACTCACTCTTATGATTTACCTCAATACCCAGATTTAGGCCAGCTTTCTTATGTCACTAATATCAGACTCTGCATTCATCCATCTTTTAAACCTTTTAATGATTAATGTGCTCGTACCTGTAATTACCAAGTCATCTACGTAAATTCTAATTATTAATGTTTCTTCTTCTTCATGTTTGGTGTAGACGGCATGTTTATATGGGCATTTTCCAAATCCCAAGATCTTAAAATACTTGCTCAACCTTGAGTACTAAGAACAAGGGTCGATCGTAAGCCATAAAGTGATTTTACTAATTTATACAACAAGTGCTTTATGTGGTCCTATGCGAGTAAATTCTCTTGGATCTCTACCTATAGAGCTGTGCACTCTGATCTATGTGGTCTTATGCGAGTAAATTCTCTTGGAGGTAAAAGATATTTTTCTCACATTTATTGATGATTGTGCTAGAAAAATATGGATATATTTTTTTTAAACAAAAGTTTGAAGTTTTTGGAGTCTTCAAGAATTTCAAAGCTCTTGTTGAAAAACAAAGTGGTCAAGCACTGAAGGCCTTACGTTCTGACCAATGTGGTGAATACTTGAGTAGGGAATTTGAAGCTTTTTTGAATGACAATGGTATTACATCAGCTGAAGTAAGTTTTAGCCCCCCAACAAAATGGGGTGGCTGAAAGAAAGAATCGAATTATTATGGAACTAGTGCGCAGAATGCTTAAGACAAAAAGTTTACCCTATTTTTTTCTGGACTGAGCTGCAGGCATCAACATGTTATGTGTTTAAAACTGTGCTGCCTACAAAGCAGTACAAGAAAAAAACCCCAGAAGAGGCATGGAGTGGACATAAGCCCTGTGTATCTCATTTCAGCATTTTGGGAAGCTATGTTATTCTTATATACCGAAAGAGAAACATGGAAAGCTTGACGATAATCTGAAAAGTGCATTTTTGTGGGCTATAGTGAGAATCCAAAAGGCATATAGGCTGTTTAATCCAGTGTCTAAAAGATTAATAATCAGCCGAGACGTTAATATTTGATGAACAAGCAACATGGGATTGGAAAAGTGGAAAAGAAAATAGCACTGTCATATATGACAACAATCTACTGGAGCCATTAAAAGAAGAGGACATAGCCTGTCCAAGATGAAGTTTCACCGCACTCATCACAAACATCATCAAGTTTAGAGTCAGCACCTCGCAAAACCAGAAGCTTGGCTGAATTATATGGTGAGGCAAGAGAATACTTGAAGAGGAATTTTCAGGCTTCGCTCTATTTATGGAAAATGATCATGTCACTTTCGAAAAGGCTGCTAAAGAAGAAAAATGAAGAGAAGCCATGAAACAAGAAATTGATGCAATGAATGGAATAAGCCATGGGAATTGGTTGATTTGTTCCCGAAAATAAATCAATTGGAGTCAAATGGTTGTTTAAAACTAAATATGATGCTGATGGAAATATTAAAAAACATAAAGCTCATTTTGTGGTGAAAGGTTACAAACAGAAGGCCGGCGTGATTATCAAGAAGTATTTTCTCCTATTGCGCGCCTGAACTATCCGATTAGTGATTGCACTTGCTGCTCAAAATAATTGGATTGTTCACCAAATGGATGTTAAGTCTTCATTTTTTAAATGGTGTATTATAAGAGGAAGTATACATAGATCTATCCACCAGGTTTCATCAAGAAAGGAGAAGAAAAATAAAGTTTGTCTCTTAAAGAAATCTCTTTATGGTTTTAAAACAAGCTCCGAGAGCTTGGTATAGCTGAATCAATGGTTATCTCTAGAAGAATGGCTTCTAGAGGTGTCCTTTTAAACACACTCTTTATGTCAAAGAAGAGCTAATAATAATGTTCTTATTATTAGCTTATATGTTGATGATTTGATTATTGCATGAAGCAATGCTAAAGATATTGACTAACTTTAAAGGAAACTTGAAACGAGGAATTTGAGATGACTGATTTGGGGTTTGCTACATTTTTTCCTTGGCATGGAGATTAAACAAAACAATGGTGGATTTTTTATCTCTCAGCAAAATTATGCTAAAGAATTGTTGAAAAAATTCAAAATGGAAAATGCAAATTTTGTAAGTACGCCAGTTGCAGTTGGTGGTTTGAAATTAAGAAAGAATGATGATTCTGAGCTTATTGATCTCGCATTATTTAGGAGCCTTGTGGGAAACTTAATGTATCTTATGCATATAAGACCCGACATTGCTTATGGGGTCAATTTACTTAGCAGGTTTATGGAATGTCCCAGGGAGATCTCACTGGGAAGCTGGAAAAAGAATTTTAAGATATATCGAGGAACACTCTCAGAATGAATTTATTATCAAAAGGTATGCAATCCTAACTGTTTAGATTTTGCGATAGTGACTGGGCAGAAGACCATGATGACAGTAAGAGCACATCAGAAAATGTGTTTTTTGTTGGATCTGGTGCTATATGGATGTCAAAGAAACAAGTCGTAGTGGCTCTTTCAACAATGGAAGCAGAGTATATATCATTGGCTCTTGCTGGTTGTCAAGCTATTTGGATTAAATGGGTATTACAAGAACTTAAGCACAGTTTCAAGGATTGTCCAGGAATTTATTGTGACAAAGTTCTGCAATGCCCTTAGTAAATATCCTATTTTTCATGGCAAAAGCAAACATATTCCAATTAAATATCATTTCATCAGTGATTTGATCAAGAATGGAGAAATTAAAGTTAAGTATTGCAGAAGTGAAGAACAAACATCAGATATTTTTACAAAGCCATTAAAGTTAGAAGCATTTACAAGAATCTAGCTTAAGGGAGGTTGTTGGAATATAAGTTAGATCCTTCTAGAAAGCTTATTCAATTCTATACATGAATATGGAGTAACTGATACATGATGCATGATGAATCTGATACATGAATCTAAGTTTACACATTCCAAGATAATTAATTGTTCAATATACTAGTCTAATGAATCTGTTATATTGTAATCCTATAAATTATATTACCTATTACTCAATGGAGTATCACAAATGTCAGAGAAAAGAGTTTTTTCTCTTACTTTTTATTATTTCCAACAATTATAACAAAAATTACGACCTCCTTCACTTTAAATTAATTTTTTTTCTTTATATAGGGATAAGGATGACATGAGTTATAAGTTAGTGCCCAGTAATGTGTAGAACTTATTTATACACGACTTGTATGACGTATAATATATTCCTTTACCGATATAATATATTCCTTTACCGTCTGACCTTTTGTTTGCCCGGATGGCATGTCTTATTTGCCCCGTCTGACCATTAAAGAGACTCCCTAGTATGACACAAGAGTCTCGAATTTCAGCAGAATTAACATCTTAACGCCAGGAGATGTAACATCAAATGGACCAGCAATATATGTGTGAAATATCTCGAATGGTTCCCTCGCTCTCCAATATTTTCTAACCGGAATCATTTGTATGTGTTGCTTTCCCTTGAAATAAGCTTCACATAAATTTTTTGGTTTGTTGATTTTTTACAAACCATTCACAACTTTAACTTCGACAATAATTTCAGGTCATAAAATCCAAGATGACCATATCTCAAGTACCATAACCACGAGTCATATTTCAATGATCGACTTTAAGAACTTTTGCACCTTCATTGTAAATCAAGTGTGAACAAAAAATTCTTTGACATGTCAACATATTTTAATTATTAAATATGTAACACTTTCAATATAAAGACATCTCTAAAACTTTATTTTTTTCAAAAAACTATGAGGGAGTTTCAATAGATGTGCTTTCTAGGTGTGTGCTAACCATTTGACTTCTTTCACTCTCTCGAGAGTGCTCAAGAGCTGGTGCAAACTCTTTACAAGATGCATTAGGGATAATACTTATTTTAATAGTGACACATTTTTAAGAAGGTCCACTAGAGTCTATTTATGCCTATGTGTTACAACTGCATCTTTTTGAGAAGATGCAAAGGTGTCTTTTTGACTGGTGAACTCAACTTTCTTTTGCTTCTTTATTTTAGTGACCAAAGGTGACCTAAGTTTCTGTTTGGTCCTCACCACTCTCATTAACTACTAATAAGGTGTGCTTCTTTCTCTTCTTTTTACTAAACTATCATTTTGAGAGGATGAAGCCAGATGATCGCATCTTAGATCCTAACACTGCTTCTCCTCCCGCTTCTCCTGCGAAGGATGCTGGAGGTGCTAATAAGGAGCAAGAGAATGAAGGCTCCCGCATGGAGGAGTAGTTTTTTCATTTGTAATTTTATCCTTAACTTATGTCTGGACTTTTGTTTGTATCAAACTTATTACCCTCCGGTGTTATTTTATATGCTACTTTCCTTATTCACATCTTTCTCCTTTATCTTTCCGATACTTTAATATGCATTTAAACTTGAACTAATTGGCCACACAAGTACTATCACAACTCAAACATCCATAGGTTGAAATAATTTCGAACTCTTCAATTTGAAGTCTGGTTTTTCAAAACCTTACATAATATGGGTTCGACCCTTAACAATAATAACTTGACAATGTAAATTCTACTGGAATATAAAATCCTATGCAAGCAAAGCTTCAAGGTGCTTTTCAAACCTACTTGTCATCCAGACAAGTGAGAATCATATTCAATTGGCCCTACACATAGTAACCTTCAGGTTTTGTGCATGCCAAGTTCTTGGGATTCAAAGCCATCCATTGTCTCCAGCTTGTAGGTTCCTCTACCTTGAACGCTCTTGACTTTGTACGACCCTTCCCAATTCGGGGCGAGCTCCCTTTCTGTCCTACCCCAGAAGCTTCATCTTCCTCAAGACTAGGTCACCTTGTTTTAAAGAACCTTTCTTTAACCCTTAGGTTGTAGTAGAATGAAGCCTTCTTCTGATACTCTACTATCTTTGCATGTGCCCCATCTCGCACTTCATCGATTAAGTCCGTGCCAACCTCTGTCCTTCCTCATTTTCCTCAACATTGAAAGCCTGAATCCTTGGAGAAGAATGTGATATCTCCACGGGAACAACTGCTTCTGCCCCATATACCACATGAAGGGGGTGGTTGCTCCAGTAGTGACTCTACAGGTAGTCCTATAGGCCCATAATATTGGAAGTATCTCATCCAACCCAAGTATTTCTTGATTTCTCGATCCTTTTCTTTAGTCCCAAGATTATTCGATGTGCTACCTCCGCTTGCCCATTGGCTTGCGGGTGAAGCCATAGAGGTGAACCATAACTCAATTTCATTTTCTTCACAATACTTCTTAAATTCCTCATTGTTAAACTGCGTTTCCATTGTCGGTGACTAGGATACGGGGAATTCCATACCGGCAAATAATATTTTCCCACATGAATTGTGCAACCTGCTTAGTTGTGATCTTGGCCAAAGGTTTGGCTTCAATCCATTGGTGAAATAATCAATGGCTACAATCAGGAACTTTCTTTGTGCCGTGGCCATGGGGAAAGACCCTAGAATATCCATCCCCCACATAGCAAAGGGAATAGGCGAGTTGATAGAGGTCATCATCTTGAGGGTCACATTTCTTCACATATTCTTTGGCATCAGCCATCATTTTCTGGCCAATAGAAGCCTAAACGGGTTATCTTATGAGCCAAGGCCCTGCCCCCCAAGTGTTGCCCACAAATACCTTCATGCACTTCCTCAAGAGCCAAGCGTGCCTCATCGGGCCTGAGACACCTCAAGTAAGGAACCACGAAAGATCTTTTATACAGAATCCCATCTATCAAAGAGTACCTTAGTGCTCGAACAGTTAACTTCCGTGCTTCAGTTGCATCGCTTGGAAACCAAACGGTTTTAATGTGAGCCTTGATGGGATCAATCCATGACGTCCCCAGGCCTATGGGAGCCACAAGCTTAACATCTATGCTTCGTGTCTTCCAAACACGGAAGTACACACTCCTGAACTTTCTTCTATCTTAGATGAAGCAAACTTTGATAACGCATTATGCCTTAGCATTTTCTTCCCTTGGAATGTGTTCAACATGGCATTCATTAAATTGGGTCATCACAGCCCTTACTAGGTGGATATACTTACCCATCGTATCATCCCTTGCCTCAAATTCTCCCTTTACCTGGGATATGATCAGTTTCGAGAATCCACGGACCTTTAAGTTTTTGACTCTAAGTGTCCCAGCTAGGCCAAGGCCATCTATCCGGGCTTCATATTCTGCCTCATTGGTTTGTGGTTGGGAAGTCTAGCTTCATAGCATACTGAATTAAGAACCCATCAGGGCTTTACAATACCAATCCTGCTCCACTGGAGTTTGTTTTTGATGCTCCATCAAAATAGAGGAACCCAATACTCTTTCTCCTTATCATCCTTCTCTCTGTCCCCATTATCGACTCCCTTATCTTGTGGTATGGTATCTTCTTGCCCCCCGACTTCTTGGTTGGGTATGGTACATTCCACCACGAAGTCAGCTAGCGCTGGGCTTTTATTGCCGTTCGCGGCTTATACTTGAGATCAAACTCTTCCAGCTCTATTGCCCCATTAATCAATCTCCCACTTGCCTTGGACTCGTGAATGAGATTTCTCAGTGGCTGATTTGTTAGCACCTCAATCTGATGAGCCTGAAAGTAAGGACACAGTTTTCTCGAAGCTATTACCAAGGCTAGAGCAAATTTCTCAATAGTTGAATAATTCAATTTCAGCACCATGCAGAATTTTGCTGACATAATATACGGGTTTTTGGACTTTCAGCTCCTCCTTAACCAACACCGCGCTCAAGGCGCTCTCTGAAACAGCCAAGTACAAGAATAAAACTTCATTCAAAGATGGTTTGGCCACAACGGGGCCTGAGCCATATATTTCTTTAACTCTTCGAATGCCTTCTGGTTTTCCTCATTCCATACAAAGTCCCTGATGTTCTTTAGTAACTTGAAGAATGACAGGCACTTGTCTTCTGACTTGGAGATGAATCATCCTAGCGCAACAACCTTTCCTGTGAGCTTCTGAACATCCTTGACGGTTTTTGGTGGTTCCATGTCTAGGATTGCCTTTATTTTGTCGGGGTTAGCCTCTATCCCCTCTTGGAGACCATCAATCCCAAAAATTTTCAGATCCTACTCCGAAAGTACATTTTGTAGGGTTTAACATCATCTTATGGTACCTCAGAACCTCAAAAGCTTCCCTCAAATGGGTTATATGATCAGTCTTTGCTAGACTCTGACTAACATGTCATCAACATAGACTTCCATAGTCTTACCAATAAGGTCCTTAAAAATTTATTTACCAACCTTTGATAGGTGGCTCCTGCATTCTTAAGACCGAATGCCATAACAAGATAACAATAAACACCAAAGTCAGTGATGAATGATATCTTTGGAATGTCATCCTTATGCTTTTTGATCTGGATGTATCCGCTAAATCCATCCATGAACTTATAGAGAACTTTATATCGATAACTATATCTTGAAAAGTATTTCCATAATTAGGTGGTCCGTGAACTTTTCTTTCCCTCTCTGAGTTTTTTGTAAGAGAATAACCTTATCTTTCAAAGGCTTCGGAAACCCGATTTCCTCCATAATTTCTTTGATCCAATAATTTATATGTATATGAATATATACCTACCTAAATATTATATGATCCATATTGATGCAATACCTTAATTTGACAATTTACAAGGGTTTTCAAAGTTGCTTATTGCGAAAATGAGAACTCAGCCAACGTGTACTTCATGTTTATATTATTCATATGTAATTCTATTATGCATGATAACAACAAATTTTAGTAGTTATTTAATAGGCAGGATAGGTGGGCTCATATCGGACCAAGCCAAAAAATTTGGCAATTATTATCGAAAGAACCGGAAAAGTTAGGTCGGATCTGAGTTACTTCATGATACAGTTGAATTAATATTTTGGATTTTACTTTACGATATATGAGGATATTCCTCTATGTTATGAGCATTTGTGAGTTCCCAATTTTGCCATCATTATTTAGACTTCACTACATAGATTTGTTGAAGTTTATTCTATTTGAGTTTATGACCATATGCCTTTGCTATATGGTGACTCCATGATAGAGTTTTTAGACATGGCCTCATATGTTTATATATGAACTTCTCAATATACTTATGTTTTGTACTTCTCGACTTGGTTTATCAACTTCTCGATAGAATATATTTCTTGGCTTATTTTAAATGGCTTAATTGGCCTCTCATTCGCAAAAAAGTTCACCCATAAAAAAGAGAGCATGACGATTCCAAGAGAATTTTGGAGGCCAAGACACTTGTACTGACATATTATCATTATGGAATGCTATACATTAACCAACCTACTATAATTATTCTAATTATCAGCCTCGATTACTCCATTGCATTTGAGTTTGAAAATTGATATTTTATTTGCAAATAGTATTGGTATCATGATGTATACACTATATATATATATATATATATATATATATAAGACAAAACAATTGAGTGACTGATTATGAGAATGCATTAAATTTAGCCAAATTTAGCCCTTAGATTTTTAGAAATTATAGTAAGTTATTCTTTTTTTATCGCAGATAATCCGCATCCGCTATCCTTCGGGTGCGCACTGAGTATACTCTACGGACTCACGCAATAACCTACAAACCCGTGAACAAGGTAAACCACATTTACGCGATGGCTCAGGAGGCATAATCATAAATTCTCCTCCCTTGAGATTCGAACCTGTGACCAACATGATAGTTATCTTCTTTAACCACCTGAGTGTGCAATAAGTTAATTTTTTCTTCAACTATTTAGAACATAGGTAAAAACATTAAAATTAAATATTGTGACATCATAATTTAGCATGAATTTTAAGTTATAGATAATAGGAAAAGAGACATTTCAAAAATACCATACAAGCCATACTGTTAATAACTTTTACAATATATATAAATTTTAAAATATTGGAACCAAACAAAATAGTAAATAATATGTTAATAATTTTTTGATGATTATATTAATATTTAAACACTTTTGAAAAAGAACTTTATCTACATTTTAAAATTCTAAATACAAAACAAGTACGAGGACTTTACAGTTTAAGCTCTAAGATTATAATATACATCTCATATATTTTTTATTGAATTTCATATAGTAATAAATCTTGAGCAGTTAGATTGAAAAAGAAACAATTTATTATTTTGGTAATTTAGAAATAATTATATTTTTTTTCTTTTACAAAGAATCAATATTGTTTTCTTGGTAAAACAAATCCTCTAAATTTAAGCATCCAAAAGTACAATATCTTAACAATAATGAATAATATCGTATTATTAAATTAATATACTAAATCAAATATTCCAATTGTTTTAATTTATTAGTGAAGCACATAAAATTTCTTGTCAACTACAAACTTCGTTGGGGAGCCAAAATTTCAAGCAAATATAAGTTTGAGCTAAGAAAGAGGTAAACATGGCAGCTACAGACTCTGTGGGGGAGCCAAAATTTCAAGCAGGCAGTGGAGCAAGTGGCAGCTCATCCTCAATAATAAGGGAGTGGAGAAGTCCAAATGAATTTTGGAGAAGATTTACAAGTCAAATTGGTACTAATAGTGATAGGGTACCCAGTGTTGTGAATCATAACCCTATGTACCCTGTCACTTTGGCTGGCCAAGTGCAGGTAATTAATGACATTTTATTTACGAAATCAAAATTTACTATTCTTGAATCTGATTATATATGCTGTTGTTTTGCCAGGAGCATAGTAGGGTACCACCAGCATTCTTGTCCCTGTTTTTGCAGGAGATTATGAGAATGGAAAGTTCTCCTTACTTGTCTTCCCCCTTATTCTGTTCATTACCTCCTACTATAGTACAACCTTTGACAGATGCTCATGGATTTCTTCATCACTTTCCAGGGAGAAATGTACGTTTCTATGGTACATTATTATTTTGCAATTTGGATGAAAATTCCCATTTAAATGTAAGTTGAAACGTATCTATGCTGTCCTTGTTCTTTTTATAGCAGGAGGATCTAACCTTACAATTAATGCCTGGTTCATCCTCATCCTCATCCTGGCATACTACCAGCCTAGAATTTTCAAATCCTTACGGATTCTATTTTCCTCAAAGGGGAAAGGTATGCCCTATTTTAATCAATTACAGATGTTTGTATCACAGATTCTCATAAAGATACACAAATGTAACATATGTATTCTAATAAGTTTTTATTGATTGAGATTCAGGTAATTAGTGTGGGTAGTGAAGATGAGAATGGTTGTGATCTCGAGCTCAGCCTTAGTACAAGGTGCATCCTTCTGAAACCTGAATATTGTTGTATAATTCCTTGTATAAACATTGATAATATTTTTCTTATCAAGTGTATGTGAAAAGTATGAGCAGTTCAAATTAAAAAATAATTTTTAATTTTGTGGAACAATGTACAGCAGGTGGAATGAAGGCCAATCCGTCTCTGACGTCCAAACTTCCCTCCCCACTAAACTTCTTGTAGGCCAAGAAGCCGAGGTCTGTATTTTCTGTAGTAATTGTATGTGAATATACAAGAAAGTTGGAGTTTTTTGAAGAAAACATAGGTTTTCACATACATGCTGCAAGCTGCTAACTCCTGACCATGAGTATACCAAAAAACAATACGCACGCACCCTAAACCCCTACTTTTATCTTTAATATTACAGGGAGGAGGACATATGGACAAGAAAGCACGGACTGATTGCAGAAGTGCCGCATTCCGATCAAGTAGCTGCCAAGAAATAGATCAGGAGCTTCGACTTTCACTTTGATCTTTAGTTAAATTAGGTTAGAACAAAAAGACTAGAAATAGATCTACTTGTAGACTTTTTGAATGATTCCGTTTAAGTTTTGCTAACAATTTAAATTCCAAAAGTTTTCTGGCTCACTTCCTTCTTATATTATTATTAAATAATGGTTATGTTAATCCAAAACTAACCATAACTTTTAACAAGTAGGTGTGCTAACTGCCCTACCTGTTTTCCTCAAATGTATATAATACTAGTGTCTTATATCTCAAATGTATGTATTTCTTAGTTTCTCTTTATTAGTTTATTCAGTGCAAGACATACATTTAAATTTGACCAACAAAATTCAATCATCATGATCTTTAGTTAAATTAAATTAGCTTTGAACTATAAACCTAAAAATAGATCTAGGTAGCTGATTTGATTTTTTAAACAATGATTAGGTCAATTATTTGACCACACTATGAGAGATGGGTACCAAACTCACAAGTAAGTCATCAGACAAGTCAAAATTTAGTGCTTTAAGTTTTGAAGTAATGTTAATCATCTCCATAACCTTATTTGTCTTGTATAAACAAGATCAGCTAAAATTAACTTACTTGTCTCATCCTTTTCATTTTTTGTAAAATGCTTTTCAAGCTTATCAAGAAAATCTTTTATAGATATTTTATACGCGTCCTCAGAAATAGTGCCCCGGCCCAGAATTCTTCATGAATGCTTGGTTTTATAATCATTAAACTTAAGCTAGTAGAATGTTGCCAATTCTCAAAGTTCAATATAACGGTAATAGAACTTTCATCTATAAGAGAGGTATATTGCTCCTTCCTTATAATATAGTCTAAATTCATGCATCCTAGAACAAATAGAACTTCATTTCACATCTCTTTAAAATTTGGCCATTAAGCACCAAAATAGAGTTCATGTTGGCACCTACATCAACAACACATTAACTTTGGAACCAAAAAAATATTTATACGCTCAAAATATAAAAAATTCATGCACATGTATACATAGTAGCACAAAAAAACATGATTTAATAAAAAATTATAATATGTGTGTGGCCATTTGAAATGATTTCAATTCATACCTGATTTCATGACCATAAATATGATCATAAATATGAATACATACACAAATACACAAATAGAGATGACCTAGCTATGTGTCACTAGGAGGGATGGAAATGGAGGAGTAGATAGTATGTCACTAATACCCTATAATTAGTAGCCCAATTACATCACACAAAGCTTTATTTTAAATCATTTAATTAGTTCAAATATAAAATAAACTTTAAATATTATTCTCTATAATTTGTAAAAATTATAAAATATTTAATAATTGGCACTAAAATTTGGTGCACTTAGACAACTTTAGGTTAAAGGTGTAGAGAGGGACGCAAAACAAATATAGTTGTACACTAAATATTGATGTATACACAATTCACTCCATCATTTATTCTTATAATAAAAGTACACCTAACAATATAAATATATCTACTTTACCTTCTAAATATGTTGTACATAATTATCAGACAGGCTTTGAACATGAATAACTTGGAGCAGCTATCATCATAATTACAGGAACTATATATCTATACACTTATGCTTATTTTACTGTCTAAATATCATAGAAACATGTTTTACACTACAAGAAAATAGGACAAAACCGACCTTCATAAACGGTCGGTTAACAGGCAACACGGTCGGTTAAAATAGTCATAACCGACCACAGGGCATGGTCAGTTTTAGGCTGGTCGGTTAAGACTTTTGGTCGGGTTTAACCCTCATAATCGTCCACTACGTTGGTCGGTTATGTGCCTGGGCATTTTATTCAAATATGGGGTCACTGTGTACACGTGGCAACACGTGTGCACACGTGTTTCCACGTCACTGAGTCATAACCGACCGTAGGTGGTCGCTTATGTCTATTTTTGAAAAGTTAACTGGAACTCATAACCGACCGTGGTCAAAGTGTGCACATCGGTCGATTTTATTTCTGAGGCTAACTTAAATGTCATAACCGACCGTCCTAAAACCGGCCACCCTCTAAAGAAGACGGTCGGTTTTATGAAGAAGGTGGTCGGTTATGTCTATTGATGGTCGGTTTTCTGGGTTTTGTAATGGTCAAAAGTGGTCGGTTGCTTTCTCCACTTTTTCTCCACGAACCCTTATGTTGGTCACAATTGCAATCAGCTTCATATAAAAGTCATCCCCCTGGTCAGTTTCTTTCATGACCAGAGATTCAAACTCTCCTTCAACTTTTGCACTTTTTCCTTCTTTACCCGCTCTTCACTCATACGCAGTATTTTGATCGCGTCCCAGACCTCTTTGGCCATTTCTTTATCAACAATGGTCAATAATATGTCCTCCAACATGCCCTGATAAATTACTGCTAGGGCCATCTACACCGTTTTGTCCACCACGGTTGTGTCGGAGCCAATCTGTTCAATCACCCCATACTCCTTGCGCATTCATGAACACCTTCATCTTTAGAGACCATACTGTATAGTTGCTTCGTGTTACTATCAGATAGTACATACCAACTGCTCTTTCCTTCGTTTTGGTCATCTCCATTATGATCTTTGTGTTTTTGGGTTGAATTTTAGGCATAAAATGGCCTTAACTCCTTAGCTCTGATACCAGAATGTAGCGAATAAGATATATATGAAACTGATTTTAGAGAATATAAAGTCTGTATATTACAGTTCTCAATCCTCTCCGAGTGTTTACAACCTTATATTGAAAAACAAGATTACATCATATGCCAGAAATCAAGAAAACAAATAACAAGAAAATCAATCACAAAAACTACTTCCTACAATTTCTCCCTGATAATTCAATACTTCCTAAGTTGTCTCCATTGGTTGAGACTTATTCAACTTACATATTTTATTTGTGTAAAGTTTAGAGAAATATGAAAATAATTCCAACATAATATCTTAACAATAGTCAATAATTTGGTATTATAAATTAATAAACTAAATCAAATATTCCAATTGAACACAATATTGCTAGCTTGGCTTATTAATGACTTTTTTTTACGAAATCAATTTACTGTTCTTGAATCTGATATATATGCTTTTGTTTTGCTAGGAGCATAGTAGGGTACCACCAGCATTCTTGTCCCTGTTTTTGCAGAAGAGTATGAGAATGGAAAGCTCTCCTTACTTGTCTTCCCCCTAATTCTGTTCACTACCTCGTACTATAGTACAACCTTTGACAGATGCTCATGGATTTCATCATCACTTTTCAGGCAGAAATGTACGTTTCTATAGTACATTATTATTATAATTTGGATGAAAATTCCCATTTAGATGTAAGTTGAAACGTATCCATATTGTCCTTGTTCGTTTTACAGCAGGAGGATTCGACCTTACAATTAAAAACTTACAATTTATAATTTTTTATTGATTGAGATTCAGGTAATTAGTGTGGTTAGTGAAGATGAGAATGGTTGTGATCTCGAGCTTATGCTTAGTACAAGGTGCGTCCTTATGAAACCTGAATGTCTATTGTATAATTCGTTGTATAAATATTGATAATATTTTTCTTATCAAGTGTATGTGAAAAGTATTAGAATTTAAAATTACAAAATAATTTTTAATTTTGTGGAACAATGTACATGAGGTGGAATGAAGAACAACCCGTCTCTGACGTCTATGGTACATTATTATTTTGCAATTTGGATGAAAATTCCCATTTAGATGTAAGTTGAAACGTATCTATGCTGTCCTTGTTCTTTTTACAGCAGGAGGATCTAACCTTACAATTAATGCCTGGTTCATTATCATTCTCATCCTCGCATACTACCAGCCTAGAATTTTCAAATCCTTACGAATTCTATTTTCCTCAAAGAGGAAAGGTATGCCCTATTTTAATTAATTACAGATGTTTGTATCATAGATTCTCATAAAGATACAAAAATGTAACATATGTATTCTAATAAGTTTCTATTGATTGAGATTCAGGTAATTAGTGTGGGTAGTGAAGATGAGAATGGTTGTGATCTCGAGCTCAGGCTTAGTACAAGGTGCATCCGTCTCTGACATCTCTATATTTTCTGTAGTAATTGTATGTGAATATACAAGAAAGTTGGATTTTTTTGAAGAAAACGTAGGTTTTTACATACATGCTGCAAGCTGCTAACTCCTGACCCTGGGTATACCAAAAAACAATACGCACGCACCCTAAACCCCTACTTTTATCTTGAGGAATTTTTGAATGATCCCGTTTAAGTTCTGCTAACAATTTAAATTCCAAAAGTTTTGTGGCTCACAACGATATTGTTGTAGAGATATAAAACTAGAACTTATATATGTACATGTATATTTGGTGTTCACCGGAAAAAATAAACTTGTATATTCTCCTCATCAAATAAAAGATTACAGGTAATAGTTTAAATAGAACTAAAATAACAAGTTGTAGCATTAAACCAACAACTCCTTCCTATTATTTCTCCGCTAATAAACCTAACTGACTACAACTTCCACTACTAATACACGTACTAATCCTACTGCTACTTATTTGACTTATTCAAATAAATAAAGCATATAATTTAGATTAAAATCCCAACAATCTCCCCCTTAATCTAAGTTTTCCCTAACAAATACTAGAAACCCATATGGCTTTTAACTTAGCCCGTGTGGCTTTTAACTTTTCTGCCCGTTTGGCACTTCAATATAGCCCGTCTGGCCTTTTGTTTGCCTGGCTGGCATGTCTTATTTTCCCGTCTGGCACGCTACCTCTGTCTATAAAAAAGCTGGTTAATCATCATAGTTATCTCCCATGAATCTGCCACCTCGCCACCAAAAGATTTTAGCTCTCCTAAGCCAATATTCAACTGCAACATATATAGCTTGATTCCCATAAGATTCATCAAGTCCACCATATCTCCTATTTGCCCATCTGACACCACTTGGTATTCGAGCCTATGGTCCTGCATGGTGGCTATGCTCTTGTTGAATATGAAAACCCACGTACTTATGTTAGTTATGGGAGCGGTCCTTTGGCTGGACACATAAGTGTATACGGTTTAGCTTCCCAGACGCCTTGTGCCCGCATGAATACCTTCATTTTAATGACCACGCCGTGTAATTGTTTTTGGCCAACATAGGAAAACTGAATCCGACAACACCTTCCTTCATCTTTGGCACGTCCATGCTTGTTTTCCTCGCCATGTACTTGGGCATAAACTACTTAGCTCGGATACCAAGCATTGACGTGCCAAAGATGAAGGAAGGTGTTGTCGGACTCAGTTATCCTATGTTGGCCAAAAACAATTACACGCGTGGTCATTAAAAATGAAGGTATTCATGCGGGCACAAGGCGTTTGGGAAGCTATTGAGAATAGCGATCCAAATGGTGTAATTGATCCAAGGCAGGATAATGTGGCATTGGCAGCCATTTATCAGGAAATTCCAGAAGACATATTGTTGTCCGTGGCGGAGAAACAGACTTAATAACAAAATGTCTTCCTAGTTCTTTCAAAATAAGTGTTCATTGTGTGTTTATTACACGTGCTTATAAATATATATACATTAAATCTCTTCTTATATTCTACACTTGGTGTTCACGAGAAAATTAGAACTAAAATAATAAGTGGTAGCATAAAACCAGCAACCCCTTCCGATTATTTCTCCACTAATAAACCTAACTAACTACTACTTCCACTGCTAATCCACGTACTAATGCTACTGCTACTTATAAATAAAACATGTTGACTTATTCAAATAAATAAAACAATAACTTAAACATATAATTCACCGAGAAAATAAACTTGTATATTCTTCTCATCAAATGAAAGATTACAGGTGATAGTTTAAATAGAACTAAAATAACAAGTTGTAGCATTAAACCACCAACTCCTTCCTATTATTTCTCCAGTAATAAACCTAACTGACTACTACTTCCACTACTAATCCACTTACTAACCCTCCTGACTTATTTGACTTATTCAAATAAATAAAACAATAACTTTAAACATATAATTTAGATTAAAATCCCAACAATTGTAGCATATAGCTAAGCATATAGCATAATGTATCCAACTTCAAGTTTGTATAGTGCTCCGATTTTAACAACTTTTAGATTTTACAATTGAAGCCCTCTGGGGAACTGTTTGAGATTTAAATCTTGGGTTATGCAAGGAGGTTATCAATCTCACTAAGCACATAGGGATTCCATGGACAATATCCGTCCATGGAAATAGCTCTGCTTGTAGAGTTTTTGAATGATCTGGTTTAAGTTTTGCTAACAATTTAAATTTCAAAAGTTTTGTGGCTCACGGTAATATTGCAGCATATAACTAAGCATACTAAATTAATTGTCCCTTATATCTCTTAGTGGTACCTAAATTCCCTCCTTCTTATATCATTATTAAATAATGGTTATGCCAATCCAAAACTAACCATAACTTTTAACAAGTAGGTGTGCTAACTGCCCTACTATTTTCCTCAAATGTATATAATAGTATTTCTTATATCTCAAATGTAGGTACTTCTTAATTAGTTTCCTTTTATTAGTTAATTTAGTGCAAGAGAAACATTTAAATTTGACCAATAAATTTCGATTATCCTGATTTTTAGTTAAATTAAATTAGCTTAGAACTATAAATCTAAAAATAGATCTACTTATCTGGTATAAATTTTTTAAGCAATGATTCAGGTAGACTAGTTGAAAGATTCAGTTTAGTTTTTTTAATTACCATTTCTAGATTTCACATGTTTTTGCAAACATTAGCTCATATCAATACCAATATGTAGCATATTTCTAAACATGCTAATTTATCCCTTATATATAAGATAGAGCTTATTGTGATATAGTCAATATTTCATCAATTCAGAGACTCAAGGAGGTTAACTAAATTCATTCCTATTTGTGTGTAATTACTCCCTCCCCAAAAAATAAGTGTCGTTTTCACTTTTGACAGTATTTGAGGTGTTAAAAAAAGGTACTTGTATAATTTTTTTATAAATTTTCTTTTCTCATAAAAATATAAATGTAAAATTTTAATTCAAGAAATTTTTTTTTGAAAAAAATATATGCAAATATCTTTTTTTAGTACCTTAAAAAACGTGTCAAAAATCAAAGCGACACTTATTTTGGGATAGAGGGAGTATTAGATTATGGTTATGCTAATGCAAACTCAAATTTAATTTTTACAAGTAGGTTCGCTAACTACTTTACCTATATTCATCAACTAAATTTATTTATCAGTTTTATTTTAGTAGTTTTAGTGCA
This sequence comes from Apium graveolens, assembly GCF_009905375.1. Classification (NCBI taxonomy): domain Eukaryota; kingdom Viridiplantae; phylum Streptophyta; class Magnoliopsida; order Apiales; family Apiaceae; genus Apium; species Apium graveolens. Next base: position 46,898 of record NW_027420227.1, read on the forward strand.
AGAAAAGCCATTAAATTTGACCAACAAATTTTATCGAATTTTGCTAAATTCGACCAAATTTTCGTTGTCTAATAAATGAATAAAGAATATATAGTTATGTGGTATAATTTAAAATGAATTAATGATAAATCGTCGAAGTTTGGGTAAAATATGAAATTCGATGTCAAAGTTTAAAATTTTGTTTAATTACTTTTCTCTGGGGTATTCGACTAATTTAGTTGGTTGAGAATTATGTGTTCAGGTCCCTCATGTACCACGTTTTTATGGGCTTGGGTGAAAATCTCCTAAGAGCTTAGAATATCACTTGCATAGTTGCAAAGCATTTTAAGAGAACTTCACTTGCAGATGAATAGCTTGCATAACAGTACTTTAAGTGTATAAGTGTATGCAATTTAAAAATAATAATTGTATCCAACTTCAAGTTTGTATAGTGCTCCGATTTTATCAATTGAATCCCTATTGTTTAAGATTCAAATCTTGGGTTATGCAAGGAGGTTATCCATCTCACCAAACATAATGGACATAATAGGGATCCTATGGACAGTATCCGACCAGTTTTTCTATGGCTCTTGGTATTACAAAAAGGAATGTACTGCATTGAGACATATAATCAATTTTTTATCAACCAAACAATCAGATTTACAGTCTATATAATTGAAAATATATTTTTCAATATTTTCAAGCGTTAAAGAGCGTGAAGTGTATCATTCAGTAAGAGCTTTTAAAAACTACATTTTATGGAAGCAATTGAAATTACCTCCATAACATTTTACATAGACATAGCGCTACTAAGTGATTGATTAAGAAAGCTTATGTCGAATATATATATTCGTAGTTGCACTACAAGAAATTTGCAATCACACAACACCTATGAAACAACGGTCGACCAAAAAACCGTTGCCCCAAATTAGGAGACGACGGAATTTTTTTTTTCACGAATAACTGTTGTTAGACAACATGTAGAACAACAATTATAGCAGATTTTCGAAAGACTTGTCTCTGTGACATCCTCTTATTCAGGTAGACAACAGTTCTTAAATTGCACTGTTGTCATAGATCTTTAACATAACAGTCCAAAACCGTTGTTAATAAGCTAACTTATGATTATAATCCCATCTAATGCTTGGTGGGAGGACGCATTATTTTATCCCCTCCTACAAGTCATTTTTTAAAAGATTATAATCCCCCTCATTGTTATTCCATATGAAACAAACATAGGATTGGAAAATTTAAGAGACTATATTACACTCCGAAGTATTATCCCACAAAACAAACATAGGATAAAGTTTTAAAGGATTATATTCCAATCCTACACTTAATCCTTTCAAACAAACTTAGGATAGGATTATAATCCATAGGACTAATTTGGATGGGATTAGTTATCCCCGGATTATTATCCCGGGATTATAATCCCATGAAACAAACATGGCCTTGGAGTTCTCCACTTATTGAGCCACTTCCTCCATTTCCTTCTCCAAAATTAGCCTCCCCAACAAAGTTTTTACCGTCCATGAGTACCTCTTTGGTAGATGATAATTTTATTTCCTAGAAAATGAGAGGATGTGAGTTTTTGATGGATAGAAATTTGATGTGAAACATTAGTATTGATTTTTTTGATTTTATAACTGGCATAAATATTGTGCACAAGTAGAATATCTGATTTCATATATTAATTTCATAATATAATATTTAGAGTTTTTTTAGAATAGTCCCTCAAAAAACACCAAAAACTTTTTTTCTTACATCCAACAAAAGAGGTTCTTTTGTTGGATAATAATAAATGAAGCAAAAGAGAGGAAGATTCTGTTGGACCTATTAATCTAAACATAGTTATTTGGGTGATTTGATTTTATTATTGAATAAATCAACGTTGCCTTATTGAACGTTATATTGAAGAACTGGTCATAGCTGTTATTGCGTGTGTTTAGGAATGAAAAAAGAGAGAGATAAATTAGGATCAGATTTACTGGTTTGTAGCTCATCAACGTT
>NW_027420228.1:0-3951 GCF_009905375.1 Apium graveolens
TTTGCACCAGAAACCAGCAAGAAGGGTTTATAAAATCCCATCCCAACTAAGTTATCTATCGATGGCACGAAACAAGAATGACCATCAACAGCAATTAGCAGTTTGATGCAAGATCTGATCGCGCCATCTCCCTGCATCACCCACAACTCAGCTATAGTATTAAACACATTCATGTTTATCAGACAAAGGCACCCCTCATGTATCCCCAGTCTCCGAAATCTACATCTTGAATCAAATATCCCATTAGGCACTGCCAATCTGGAGAATTCCTTGCTAGCTATATTAAATTCTACGATAAGCAACGAAGAATGATTATGATTTGCAGCTAACCAATAGATAGACCCTCCAACTAAAATTCCTGCAGCATGCTCATTATCCAAAAAACCAGACATGACAGATTCAACACCCTTCCATTGCTTTGTTTTAAGCGTATAGATATAAACAAATGCATCTTTTTCCTCGTATTTATAAACTATAGCAACAACTGCATAATCATCACAACTGGAATCATACCCTAATCCAAATAGGTTACAAGTACTTTTATTGGATCGATATCGACAAGGAAGAAGAGGCAACATGTTAAACTCTAAAGTTGTAGGATTAAGCAAGAACATACATTTGCGGTAATCTTCAACTAATATCAAACCATCACAAGAACCCCATACTCTAGACCACATGTTCTTGTTCTTGTTATCGCGGTACGTGAAAAGATTGAACTTCAACCTTGATGCAACTCCGTTACTATGGTTATTGTCGAAATGAACAGAGTACAGAGAACGTTCTGATTCGGGATTTCGACCGTCTTCAGGTTCAGCTGGTAAGAGTATGAGTTTAGTGATTGAGGTTTTGTTCAAATGAGATTTGATGAAATATGGATCGGAAATGAGAGAATTCCATGACTTTGAAACGCACTTGCAAATACCAAGAGACTTGGCATGCATGCATATGAAAATGCACGTTAAAAGCTCTACTGGCATAAGGTTAATGTAATCTACTTTTGCCATTTCAGCTCTTGGTATAAGAAAACTTTAGGAACCCTAAAAAGATCGATGAAGGTTAAAGAACAACTGCACTGCACATAAATAGCTAGCAATTGCTATGAGAAAAAAAACAGCAATTGCAAGATAATAGTATCAAATTTTGAAAATGTATGTTTCGTCAGTCTGATACCACAAAATATGGCCAAATTCAAATTCAAAATTTTGTAATTCCAATCTATCCAAGCTAATCTGTGCATGAAATTAGGAAGTTAGAACCTGCAGTCAGGGAGCCAGAAAGAGGTGGTTGGGGTTGCGAGCTAATATATTTTTTTATTTTTTATATATTAAATAAATAATAAATATTATTTTAACAACTTTAATGTACATAATATACTTGAATTCGTGTATTTAAATTCATAACTATTATAAATATATTAATTTTAGTACTAAATTCATAAAATTTATATATTTTGACGGGACGGAAATTGAGAATAATTTTTTTTACAACTAAATATATAAATATATATAATATATTTTTCATAAATTATAATATTAATTTCACAATTATAGCAGAGTTTGGGGCGGCAGATGCACCCGCAGGCCACCCCGCCTCCGTCCCTGCCTGTAGTAATGGATTTAGTTTCCTAACTAATCATTTAATCATAACAATCATCATGAGTAGCAACTTCAAATCATTTCTAACGAGATTCCAAAACTTTGTCCATTTCAAATAGCATAATCAAAACTCTGTCAAAGAAATTAAAAAAGAAGGAAAAAATGAGAAATGCCAAGTCCCAAAAAGCATTTCAAAAACGGTTTCAAAATGCTTAGTTGTTAAAATATGATTGATTATTCTCTTACCTCGTACATAAATATGAATCCCCAAATTAAATCAAGTCATGTGTCATTTTGAAATAAATTTTGGATCCATTTTTGAATACATAACAATGCTAAAAAACGAACCATTTTTTTGCTCGTTTTTTCCAAATGAGCTTTGATGAAACGTGGATGGGAAAGGAGAAAATTCCATGACTTGCAAACACACTTACACATGCCAAGAGACTTAGGGGTCATTTGTTAACAGGTGAACGGGAGGGAATGAACTGAACTGTTCTATAAGTTATTGTTCAGATTTTGAGTAGGCTGACTAACTTTGGAAAATCTGGACGATGGGGAAAAATCTTCTGGACCATTGCCCCTCTATTTTTATCTGAATGGCTTATTCACATGATATTCTAAACTGCCTTATCTATAATGCTTGCAAAATTTTCATTAGCACTTATTTTGGAATAAAAAATGTTTAATCTTTCTTTTGTAACATCCTTTATTTAATTGCAGATTTTTTTTAATTTATTATATGACCACTAAATGTCTAAGTACATAAATAAATAAATAAATAAATATAAATAAATATAATTTAACACCGCAAATTAACTTTCCCTTTCAAAATACTTAATTAATTTATTTACATTTAACATTATTATGTTAAAAAATATAATAACTTTAGACAATTCATATTATAATTTATTATTATTATTATTATTATTAGGTTGGATCAATTAAATTTTAACCAAGTTTGAAAAAAATGATAAGTAGATTATATCATTCAAAAATATAAAATTTGTTTATCAAACGATCCCATTCATTCATTATTCAGATTTATCACTCGTCCAGAAATCTTAACTATCCCGAAAATCTTATTCAAATTTAACAAATGAGCCCTTAGGCATGTGAAAATGCACGTTAAAATCTCCATAGGCATAAGGTTAATATAAATCCGGGGAGTGCGGGGCGGATCGGTATGGTTTTAAACTAAAATTTATAAATTTACATATAAATAAATATAATTAATTTTTTAATTTTTAATTATTAGTTCAGATCCGGAATTTTAGGTTCGATTTTCACATTTAACTGAAACCGCAAAATTAATTTTGGTTTCGATATGTAATCTTGTGGTTTCGATTTCGGATCACTTTTTAACGATTCGGATTCTAACAATTTATTGAAATTTCGATTTCGGATTTTTTCAATTTTCTGCTCTACATTAATATAACCTAGTTTTGCCATTTGAACTCTTGGCAAAGAAAACTCTCGAGTCTTCACAATGAAAATAAAAGACCTGCATAATGCACATAAAAATAGCCGGCAATTAGGAGTATAAAAGGTAATTGCTACAAGAAAATCCAGCAATTGAGAGATAATTATCAAATTGATATGAGATAACGCAAAATCTGGGCAAATTCAAGTTCAACTAATCAAAATTTTATAATCCCCATCTTTCAGCTCATAATAAGGCATAACTCGTAAAATCTGGGCAAATTCAAATTCAACTAATCAAAATTTATAATCCCCGTCTTTCAGCTCATAATAAGACATAACTATAAGGCAAATTGTTGGAATATCAAATTAATATTAAAATATCCCTAGAGCCTGTGCAATCAATTACATATAAATTTTGCTCTAAATTTTTCCTACTTGGAGAAGTTCAAAATTATTAACATCCAACCTTTTTAAATCTTTCAAAATAAGGTGAAATTTTCCTAGCCATTTATAACTATTAAAATCTAGCACAATTAAAGTTTAAACATTTGGCATATATACTTATGGACTATGCTAAAATATTAATTTTAATTTTGGATTCGGCTTATGTAAACGGATTAGGTTGTATTGGATGGTGATAATATTTAATAAATCTTGATCCCGCCAAATTATTCTGGTTATCCTGGAATTTAAGGTAAAAAACAAACTAAAAAATAAGTTCAAGAAATGCCTTAAAACACGTCCTAAATGAAAATTTAGGATAATCGATAAAAAAATCAAATTCTAAACCTGCCTTAAAATACATTATCTTTAGAGCACCCATATATTTGCTCTTCCCTGCAATCTTAATTCAAATATATTATCATTTTAATAATAAGACATAATTTTAAGATAAATTGTTTGAATTGATATATCATTCTAAATTACTAGA
>NW_027420229.1:0-24248 GCF_009905375.1 Apium graveolens
TTCTGAGGAACCGTTCCTGCTAGAGAACCTGTTGTAACTGAAGCTGAGAAAGAGGTTTCTCAGAAGGATTCTGAAATTGGGGGTTCTAGGCTTCTCAAGAGGCTTAGACGAATGATAGTTCCTGAAACTCCCAAGGAATCCAAATCAACAAGGAAGTACAAGAAACAGAGGGCACAAAGGCCAGTTTCAGATGATGAAGAGGAAGCAGCTAAGGAAGGGGATCAGGAATCTTTGATCTCACAAGACAAGGAATTTGCTCTAGTCACTTCTTCTCCATCAACTCCATCTCTGGAAGCTGTATCTGACAAGGCTAACTCACCATCTGTGTCTCTTGTTGATCCAGGCACAAGTACTGAAATTGATATTCAGAACCTGGTTGTGCCTGATATACTTTTCTTAAAAGCTCCAACAGCAAATAATCCTTTTACAACACCTGTTACTGATGCTGTTCAAACTCCAGAGTTATCAACAACACCTTCTTTGCATCAAGATGCTGATGATCAGACTTTAGGTGAGCATCAGGATATGGCTGTTGATCAGAACTTAGTATCAGATCAGCAATTAGAGGATGTTGAAGCCTCCATTGCTACTCACACTGTTGTCTTATCAGAAGATACTGATTCTTTTAGTTCTGATGCTGCAAATGCTGGAGATACTGGTGAAGCTGCTCCAACTGTAGATGCTGATGAAGCAGGTCCTTCTAGGACATACTCCTCAACCGACTCTTCCTAAGTCTGAACTGGTAAAGGAGTTTGTTATCAGGGATGCACCAGTACCTTGGAGTGAAACTCCTGCAGGTCAGGAGTGGACTAAGGAATGGAACTCAGTTTCATGTGTTCCAAATGCATTACATCTTGCTGAGCACTTGACTAAAGCTGATGAAATGTTAAATTCTGATGATTTTAAAACCCAGCTTAGAGTCATTGCATTGAGTACTAAACATCTACAAGGTCTTCATTCAACTACTCATGCACAGCTACACAAGATTCAGGAGAACTTTATCAAACAAGAACAAGTTTAAGAAAATTGATAAGAAAAAGTTCTTTCAACCTACCATTGACAGGATTGCTTATATTGAGAAAACTCAAGAGAAACAACAAGCTCAGATTGATGACATTCTGACAAATCAAGCTTCTCAGCAATCTCAACTTACTGAAATCCAATCCTCAGTGGAATTACTTATCTCTCTTTTACTACCTGTTGATGCCAAAAAGGGGGAGAAGGTAATTAAGTCCAAATGCAAAACTAACAAGACACTGCAAGGAAAGGATGATGGAAATGATGATCAAGGATACTCTGGAATGGGTAGCGGTCATAGTCAAGGTAGAAGGTTTACATCAAGACAAGCTAGTCACAGGACAAGTTCTAATACTGGGAAAAGAATAAGTTCTGCTGCTGGTAAAAGGATAAGTTCTGATGAACTTCTAGATCTTGATGAAGAAATGTCAAGACAGTTATTTCTTCAAGAAAACCCAGGAATGGACTTGGAAAGTTTAAAGGAAGAAGAAGCCAGACTTAAATCAGAGAAAGTGACATCTAAATCTGAAGCTTCTGGTAAAAAGTCACTTCCAAAACTTAAAGGCATTGTGATCAAAGAAAGGACACATACTGAAGCAACATTGTCTAGATCACAATCACAGATAGATCCAAGATCCGAGGGTAAAGAAAAGGTTGGTGAACCTATCAAGGCTTATGTACCTCCTGAGGAAGAAGAAATTGCTGATGAAAAAGATGATCTTGCTCTGACTTCAAGAAAAGTTCTTAAAACAACCTCTGACATGGCTCAAGTTGTTCAGAGTCAAGAAATTGTAAGTTCTGATATTCAGAAGAAGCAAGTAACCTCTGACAGAGCTCAAGTTAACTTGATATCAGAAAATAGATCAAAGACACTCCTACCAGGATTCACTAAAGCAAAACAGACTCAATCTTTGAAGACTACTGCAAGTGGTTTTGAAGCAAGAGTATTTACTGGAAAGGAAGCTAGAGATAAAACTGGATTGGGAAGTGTTGATGAAAGAAGAGTACACAACACTACCAATGATCCAACTTCCTTGAGTGAACCAGGTATTGGAGCAACTCCTGAGAGATTGAATCAACTGGAATCTGTACAGATGGTTTACCATACCTACTTGAAAGAATATATCATGTTGTATTTCATGACAGATGGTAGGGTTTATCATATAAGACAAAATGCCATTCCATTGAAGTATTTTGAAGAATTGGAGCATGTACTTTTCTTACTTCAAGTGGATGATAGAATAACAGGGACTGTTGTAAACTACTTAAAAGAACAGATTCAGAGACAGAAAAGGCTTTATTCTATTAAGTCTGACAGCATATATGTTCCAAAGTACAGAGATCACAATGGTGATATTGTTGATATGAAGCCTAATACTGCACAGATCAGAACGTATCTTGGTATTAAGGGACTTGAATTCAATCTAGAGTCTGACAAAGCTTATGTTATAAGACTAGATCAGGAGTTGAGAAAAGCAAAGATCAATGATCTCAGAGCTGCAATCTTTCAAACTGGTGAAGATACTGCAGAGCTTAAAGATGTTAAAAGGAGAATGATTGATGAACTAAGATATGCTGAGAAATGTTTGTTGAAGAACTATCTCAGAACAACTCCTGACATCAGAGAGATCAGAAAATGAAGAAGCCAAGTCGAAGATCTACAACTGCTTAAATTCTGATATTTATACAGACTGAAGTTGTTATCAGAAGTTGAAATTGGTAAAAACTTTAAGGACTGTAAGTTGTAGTTATCTAGTCTAATTATCATGCATTTGTACTTAATGTTTTTGACATAATCAAATATCTGTTAAACTTGTATATTATGTTAATTTACAAGTTGGGGGAGATTGTTAGATATATTTGATAATGTCATGGCTAATATATTTTATGTTTAGCTTTCAGATCTTACTGAACTGGATAAATCAGTACTTAACTGTTGATCAGTACTTATACTGGAAGTCAGGACTTAAGGATATCAGTACGTATGTTATCAGGAGATAATCATCAGAAGATAGATATCAGAACTTAAGTGCTGAAGGATAATCAGATAAGGACAGTAGCTGATTAAAAGAAAGAAGATTGAGATAAACATAAGAAGAGATATGCATGAAGAAGGAATTCCGTGAAGAATGGAATACTTGGAAGAAAAGATATCTGATTGATATATTTTAGGAAGCAGAATTATATTCCATATCAATTAGCGATTATCTTGTAACTGTGTAGTATATAAACACAGACATAGGGTTTACACTATAAGTGTTATCATTATTAGAGAAGATTATTCATTGTAACCCTAGCAACTCTCGTGATATTTGTTCATCACTGAGAGGTAACAGTTCCATACTGTAACAGAGTTTATTGTTTCAATAAAGTTTATTTTCTGTTACTTAAGTTCTTAAAGTTCGATTTGAGTGTACTATACACTGTATTCACCCCCTCTACAGTGTGTGTGTGACCTAACAGGACCGATGGACTTACCAGTCTTGATCGTTACAAAGGGAGCTGCTACGGAATTGAGCCCGTTGCTGGAGAAGAAAATCAATTTATCGCGTATGTAGCTTACCTATTAGACCTTTTTGAAGAAGGTTCTGTTACTAACATGTTTACTTCCATTGTACGTAATGTATTTGGGTTCAAAGCCCTGCGCGCTCTACGTCTGGAAGATCTGTGAATCCCCGTTGCTTATGTTAAAACTTTCCAAGGACCGCCTCATGACATCCAAGTTGAGAGAGATAAATTGAACAAGTATGGTCGTTCCCTGTTGGGATGTACTATTAAACCTAAATTGGGGTTATCCGCTAAAAACTACGGTAGAGCGGTTTATGAATGTCTCCGCGGTGGACTTGATTTTACCAAAGACGGTGAGAATGTGAACTCCCAACCATTTATGCGTTGGAGAGATCAGTTTCTTATTTTGTGCCGAAGCAATTTATAAAGCACAGGCTGAAACTGGTGAAATCAAAGGGCATTACTTGAATGCTACTGTGGGTACATGTGAAGAAATGATGAAAAGGGCTATATTTGCCAGAGAATTGGGAGTTCCTATCGTAATGCATGATTACTTAACAGGGGGATTCACTGCAAATACTAGCTTAGCCCATTATTGCTGAGATAATGACCTACTTCTTCACATCCACCGCGCAATGCATGCAGTTATTGATAGACAGAAGAATCATGGTATACACTTCCGTGTACTAGCTAAAGCGCTACGTATGTCTGGTGGAGATCATATTCACTCCGGTACCGTAGTAGGTAAACTTGAAGGGGAAAGAGACATCACTCTGGGCTTTGTCGATTTACTGCGTGATGATTTCATTGAAAAAGATCGAAGTCGCGGTATTTATTTCACCCAAGATTGGGTCTCTCTACCAGGCGTTCTACCCGTTGCTTCGGGGGGTATTCACGTTTGGCATATGCCTGCTCTGACCGAGATCTTTGGGGATGATTCCGTACTACAGTTCGGTGGAGGAACTTTAGGACACCCTTGGGGAAATGCACCCGGTGCCGTAGCTAATCGAGTAGCTCTAGAAGCATGTGTACAAGCTCGTAATGAGGGGCGTGATCTTGCTAGTGAAGGGAATGAAATTATCCGTGAGGCTACTAAATGGAGCCCCGAACTAGCTGCTGCTTGTGAAGTATGGAAGGAGATCAAATTCGAATTTCAAGCAATGGATACTTTGTAATCCACTAATTCTAATTACTGTTCGTTCTCTTAATTGAATTGCAATTAAACTCGGCCCAATCTTTTACTAAAAGGATTGAGCCGAAAACAAATAACTTATTACATCCATTTTTTTTAGATAGATACATACTTATCTAGTCTAGATATAGAACAATAGATCAAATATAAGACTAAACAATTCAAATGTCTCTATTGGTGTGTTGGATCCACAATTAATTCGAGGGATCCTTAGGATTGGTATATTCTTTTAGATTCTTAATTTCTATGGATTGAGCCAAGTATCACAACTCTTTCTACCCATCCTGTATATTGTCCTTTTTGTTACGTGTTGGAATAGAAACTTATTACTTTTTTAATTAGTTAGTTATTAGACGAGATTTTACAAAAAAAAATATTCCTATATAGTGAAGTGCTAATCTGGATTCCCACAAAGAATACTTTTTTTCAATACTCACACTCCTTATTAGATTAGTTAATAATCCTATTGATTGGATTTTGATGTTTATTCGGACAGGAAAAAGATATTCAAATAAATAAATAATTTTTCATCGAATGACTATTCATCTATTGTATTTTCATGCAAAGCAAATAGGGGGCAAGAAAACTCTATGGATTTCGGAAAGAGTTCGAACACAGGTGTGGTCTAAGTACAAATTATATTAAAATTGATTTATAATATAAAGAAATGACAAATTAAAAATTAAAAATATATATTATATTACATTATAAAAAAATTGATCAAGAAAAGTATAGATTATTTTAAAAAAATAATAATAATAATTTAAATCCTATTATACACACAATCGGGGTCGGGGAGATACTAATTTTAGACCTCATCCCGATCCCGAATTTTTTTATAAAAAATTTCTCGTTTCTCGCCGCCTAAGAATTTCCTGAATCCCCGACCTGAACCAGGAGGGGATTGTAACGGGTTCAGGCAGAGCGAGATTAATGTTCATATCTATCTGTTTGGTTGAGACTAAAAAATGAAGAGTGAAAAAAAGCGAGCATATTCATTACTAAATCGTCTGAACCCCAGTTGTTGATATTTAGGTTGACAAAGTGAATTTCATATATGTGAGGTGAGTGAATTAAATTGGAAAAATATTGGGTAAATTAATAAGAGTGCAAGATATATTAAAACTAATTAAAAAAATAACATGCTCTCTTAAAATATAATAATAAATGAAGTACATTCAGAAAAGTATCATGATAAAAACTAAATTGGCCAATACGAGGGTGTGAATTATCGTCTAATTTAATAAAACTTTTAGTACTGATTTTTTTATTTTAGAAATATACTTAATAACAAATAATGAAATGTACTATATTTAATATAATATTGATATTAGATCAAATTTTAATATTTTATTTTTTCGAGTCACTATCCGACTAATCGAAATCATTATTCAAAAACTCGACCGTCTTAGCTAAGATCTCGACCGAGTACACATTTTCATTAGTCGAATAAAACCCGCATTTGAGTTTAGCTCGGGTCAAACTCGGTCATGCTTAGATTAAGAATTAAAGAGCCTAAAAATAATATTGAACCAATACAATTATTTAATTATTTAAGTGTATTACAAAATTTACTCATTCACCTCACTATGTAATCTATATATGCCCGATTTATTATTAATTTTAGTATGCCAATTTCGAGTTAAAGTAGATTTTTACAAAACTAATTTTTCAAACTCAAAATTATAATAAATTTATGTTGATTTAAAAATTTTGATCAATAAAAAAATTTAAATCAATGATTAATTTCATGCTTTTCACTTAAACATAATTAAGAATTAAGAATTAATCTTTTTTTTGTAATAATTTAAGATTTATTATTGAAAGACAAGTATTTGAAGTCGAGTCGGGTCGGGTCGGATTATTAAGTCTTAAACAACACCGGGTCTGATCATCAAGCCTGTAAGAAAACAGGCTGTAATAATTTATTGTTACAACTTACAATCTCTTTCCAAGATGAATTAGAAATTACTATATAGCCTCGTATCCTTCATAGCTCTTCTTAAATCTTAATCTCTCTCTGATCACACACGCACATTATCTACATTATTACTACAACAATCTAGGGTTACTGTTATTATTACAACAATCTAGTTCGAGTTTGATTTTGAGTTTGTTTTTGACTAGTAAAGAAGGAAGATGGCACTGGCAGAGGAAGAAACGAGTAAATACGCGAGAGGATTCAGGTTTGATCCGTTTGACGAAGAACTAATTACTGATTATCTGAAGCCAATGATTATGGGAAAACAACTCCCATGCAACTTCATCAAGTTCAGACAAGTTTACGGTCCGTCTTCGAATCCGTGGCATGTTTTTCCTGACGATGATCAATCTTGGTTCTTCTCGCCTCATCTTAAAGACACTGAGAAGTGCATGTTTGTGTTTTCCAAGTTATCAAAAGTTTCGAGATCAAATAATTCGAAAAAGGCTAGTTCGAGAAAAGCTGGTTTTGTTACTTCTGAGCATACCTCGAAAAAGGCAGGGTGTGGTACCTGGGATGGAAAGACAACGCGGAAACAAATCAGAGATGGAGAGGGTAATGTGGTTGGGGAGAAGAGGTACTTGGCGTTTGAAATTAATGAGATTGATTCGGGTTTGATTGGATTTGATTGGAGTAAAGTTGGATTTTTCAAGATGCATGAGTATAGTTTGAGTGGGATTAATGCTGGTTTGGATTCTGCTCATAGTATTGTTTTGTGTAAAATTACTTATGATTCTTCAAAGGCGTGCACGGTTAATCTCAAGTCCGGGAACAAAATTGCTGGTAATGTTATTAAAACTAGTGGTGAAGCACGCGAGAAAGAAGAGATTATCAACAAGAATTTGGAGGTAACTAGTAGTGTAATTGCAGAAAATCTCACCGCGATAAATGGTGGTTTTGATAATCGGTCTGGTGCTAATCAAGATAGCATCAACATGAATCTAGAGGGCCCTAGCAGTGTAACAACAGAGAATCTCAATGGGATACATGGTGGTGTTTATGATTGGTGTGGTGCTACTCAATTTCAAGAGTTGGATGCTTTTTCCAAAGAAAAAGAAGAAGCCATCAACACGAATGTAGAGGGCCCTAGCAGTGTAACAACAGAGAATCTCACTGGGATACATGGTGGTGTTGATAATCGGTCTGGTGCTAATCAATCTCAGGAAATAGAAGATACCATCAACATGAATCTAGAATGCCCTAGCAGTGTAACAACAGAGAATCTCAATGGGATACATGGTGGTGTTTATGACTGGTTTGGTGCTACTCAGTTTCAAGAGTTGGATGCTTTTTCCATAGAAAAAGAAGAAGCCATCAACACGAATGTAGAGGGCCCTAGCAGTGTAACAACAGAGAATGTCACTGGGATACATGGTGGTGTTGATGATAGGTCTCGTGCTACTCAATTTCAAGAGTTGGATGATATTTTCGGGGATTCTGGTTTTGATGACCTTGGCAGTGAGGGTTTCAGTTGGGGAGACCTAGGTGATATCGATCCATCTTTTGATATTCAGGGAGACGTAGACGATTTAGGTCCCTGTTTTGATGTAGATTGGATAATGAGGACTCTGGAATGTGATCCGCAAGAAGGGCCAGTGGAAGATAACAGTATAAGCAATCTTGGTAAGAGAAAATTTGAAGCAGAGGAGAATTTATGCATGAGTAAGAAGATGTGCTTTTAATGATTATTAGCAGCAGCTATGGCAAGTGATTGGTAAGTATTAGCAGAAGCAGCTTCTGTGTTCTTACATTGTTCTTCTTTGAACTTTCCACTCAATGTATAATTTAGCAGACTGAAAAACTTATGTAACATCCAAGATTGATGAATGCAACTTTTTATGATTTTACTGAATTGATTCTTGTCTTTTGTTGCTGCATATTTTTTGTCTTGCTGTATGATAAATTCTACTGGATATAGAAAAAGAAAAGGTTTCAATTAGTATGTTAATGCTTATGAAGTAATGGGGATTTCAGTTTCAATGCAACTAGGAGGACATCGCCTTTTTAAACTAGTTTCGTTAGAAGCAGAACTACAACAGAAAAGCATGGATCAGAAATCAGATTCGTGTATTATTTATCCCCTTCCAGTTCATACCTATAATATAGCAATCAATGTAGAAAAATGTGAACTTTAGAAAGTAGAAATTTTGAATTTTCAGGATCACTACATACTGATAAGCTTAAAATAGATGTTTTGAGTGTATTTAATAGTTTGTTTTGGTTTTTGAACTCATTACAAAGTTTCCATATTCTTGTCTATAGACAAGGCAGTGCTACTGAGATTGTCAATGTTGTTATACTGTCTGTACTGCACAAGGAGTTGATTCCATTGATCTTTCGTACAATTATTATTACTGTTTTCCTTGTAAGTTTCCTTGAAAAGGATTCCTTACTTCAGCGCGAGTCACAGAAACAATTTGAAATGAAGTCTAGTGATGGAAGCAGCCAAGCCAGGTATGTTGATCTCTGCTTATCTGGTATTATATTGCAAAGCTATCCGGGTGATTTTGTCTAGGCTTCCCTAGGCTTCCCACACTGGTAGTTACCACAAAATTAAAGTTGAGCAAATTGCAGACGTGCTTTCTGATCTCACTGATCTACCGACATTTCTTGCATTGTTATTCGGGTGATTGTGTCTAGGCTTCCCACAGCAAATTGCACACGTCACACGTGCTTTCTGATCTCACTGCTCTGTTGACATTTATTGAATTGTTAACATTAGCATATATCAGTTTGTGGTATTTCAGTGTTGCTAACTCGCTATAACCAACAGGACGTAAGAAGCAATGTCAAGAATCTTTGACTGATGTTAAAGGGAGTGATGCCATGGATAATATCTTGTTCTTCTTTATGGAAAACATAGGACAAGTCTGTCTCAATTCTGTATTTAATACTTTCAATATTAGTGTTGCAACATTGAATTCTCGACTCTTAAAACAGGTGGCACTTCTTGGTTTCTTAGTAAACTATTCCAGCAATCTAATTAAGAATCACTGAGTTACTTGTCTCATTTAGACAGCAGCTGAAGTAGTAGTCCTTGCTTTGTGGATGGCATTCTCAGAAATTTAGCCAAGCAAGTACATTTGAGTTATGAACAGGTGGCATAAGATCCAGAACCTCAAAGTTCCTACAAAGGTTTTGCAGAAATGATATTCCAGTTAGGAATATTTTATCAGTAAAGGTGTGTCGGCTCCTATCGTGTGTCGGTGTGCAAGGCTGTTGTAGAACATCTGCTACTTTGCAGCTCAATATTGCTGGAAAGTAATATGCATTTCATATAATGTGGGATATTTGCACTAAAAGTGCTGAGAAACTAAATATACTGTTTTATGCGATCAGAAATAAGAAGGTTTTTACTATTATCAGGTCTATGAAGTTGCAGAACTTTCAAGCATCTTGATAGAAAAACAATTTGTTTAATGATCTCTTCTGGTGCTGGTAATGTCGAAAGTAATGTGCACGTATGTTTTACTTATCATAATCAAAAGCAATATTGAATTGACAATAGAGATACTCAGATGCACATAATGTTGGAGAGGATTCACTCATAATTGCTGATTATAGCACAGATAACTGCCATTGTTAATTACACTGCAGTTCTTGAAGGGAAAATCTTCTCAATGGATTGGTGTAAAGGGGATGGGAGAGCTTGATGATAGTCCATTCCATGCTGCATGCAAAAAGAAGTATGCTGGTCCAAAAGCAGAAGAAAAAGCGGTGGAGCTGAATTCTTTATGGGAGGATCACCTGAGGGATTTAGATTGGCATCCTTTTAAGATTGTCGCTGTTGAAGGTGGTAACAATCACAAGGTATCATCCCATCCTTCGTTTTGCCTTTCTAGTAAATTTTTGTCGATTGCAACCATTTAAAAGGAGAGTGTCCAACAACAACTTGTTGTGGTTCAGAATGTTGTTTTTTACCATCAACTGGGCATCTACTACTTATTTGTCATAAATAGGTTGTTGACACCTTAATTTATACTATTTTAGGTTTATATTTGGGTGTGCAATACAGTATGAATAACTCCATAGGCTGCATCTCGCAAGCTTTCTTCTTCTTTTCTTTTTTTGCAGAAGGTGGTAGCTGCAATAGATTCTCAGTAAATATGGAAGGCATTGTTAAGTTTGACAAGTCTTTTGTGCAATATGTAGTGTCAGAGTTTATGTAGTCATTTTGGTAAACTATGTTGCCGGAGTTTTATATACTCATTCCAGTTTGGTAAACAATGGTGCCTGAATTTTCATACTCATTCAGGCAAGTACAACTGTTTAATCTTAGTTGTGAAATGGTTTTTGCAATCAATGCAATGTTACTTTTTTTGTCACTGGTAAATATCTATTATTGTAGTTACATTTGAGGACACCAGAGTTTAAAATCAGCTAGAGCTCATAGTTATGCACTAAAAATACATTTATATATCTTCTGCCTGCAAGCTAAGAAGATATTGACATTAGGAAAAGTACTACAACTTCTGAAATGTAAAAATATATGAGATACTAAACACTTGCATGCACAAAATTCCCAGGCTTCAGTTTTACAGGCATAATTTGCTACTGATGGCTCTTGCATTTCTCCATGCTCCGCGGTGCTGCAAGCAACAGGTATACAATCTTACTTTTGGATTATGAACATAAGGCTACTTAAGTTAATGAGAATATGTAAACTTTTAGTGAGAAATTAGGATCTGGTATGCCAGGTTCCGGACCAGAGCATACCTAAACCAATTGCCTCGGAGCCTTTCATGATCCTTAACCTCTTGCACGAGTCTGTGAACATACTGATTGAGTGAAGATCATTGATATTAGTATTTATAAAAGTTTTCAAGTAGCTAACATTATAAACATAGCATATCAATTTAGCAGCTAGATTATGAGAACCGTTGAAGAGTATAAGATCATGTTGGGGCCTTTCTCTGACACCCCAAGGTTTTAGATCGACTGGTTACTTAACAAGAACAGATGTTGAAAGTAACAGTTAGTTATGTAACTGTGAACTACTAAATGAACATAAATCAGATATTTATGCCAACAGAGCTCTAAGACTCTTGAGAGTAGCAGCCTGATATCTTGATGTACTTTTGTAATTTGTTCTTCTTTTTTTCGCCTCTAGTTGCAATGCACATATGTCTAATAAGATGCAAAGTTTAAAAGTGTAAAAGTGTTGGCTTACTTCCAAGGAACATCGCCAACAAGCATCCAGTCCCCGTCCTTGTCTTCATACGTAAGCACGTATTCAGAGCCATGAACAAGATCTATTAATCGACTAGCACTGAGACCCTCTCGTTCTGGAAGTCCTTTAGAGGTGCACTGCCCTGAATTGCAGCCATGTATGATACAAGTTAGGCCTGGCTGAAATATAAAGGTTATGCAGTACTTCTGAGTTCTGAATTCTTTATTAGTGTTACTCTGACAGTTCAATCTCATCATAGATAGACAACTATTACAATTCTTCATCAGATCTTGAAAAGCAATAAGAGAGAGATGCTTACCAATAGTAAAGCAGCTGAACATACTCTCGAGAGCTGATGAAAGTTCTGCGTAACTGCAGTAGGTTTTGAGGTTAACTTTTCTTAGATATGGAGCACCATCCATGCTAACCTTAACAAAAATGCATCCTGTAATTGAATCTCTTTCCACAACATCTGTGTTCTTACATGTATTGGTAGCCAGTGTGTTCTTCCGGAATGATTTGATAGGAGGCCATCCAACTACCGGTGCTCTGCAACAAAAACGTATATCGCAAGTAGCATTCGATTAACAGATGCTCAAAGACAAAATTTCCAAGATTAGGGCCTTGTTTTCGACATCTATTTAACTTGAAACGCTTGTTTTAAACGCCTAACATGACGCTACAAGACCAGAACCATAAACTAGAGGAACCATAGTAATGCATTTCAATAATCTATCTTGAACAGAACTAAACAATAAGTAGAGAAGAGTACAAAACACAACTTACTTGGAAGCAGGAGTACTAGTAGTATTTTCATTTGTTGTAGAAGTCTTGTTCTCTTCAATAGGCTTCAAACCAGCAGAAGAAAGACTAGCTTCCTTAACTGAAAACCCATGCAGACCACCATTTTCATTTCTAGGGGAGTACAGAACAGAACCATTTACCAAATCAGGCACCTCTGATCCAGTACCATCAATCGAAAGAGCCCATTTTCCGGAACCATGAGTTGCATCACAGAAACCTCTCTTAGCACCTGAAAGAAAGTTCTTTAATGGACAAAACCCTCCAACTTTGGTATCTTTCAGGGCTTTTCCAAACAGAGGCACCTCATTTCCAGGCTTCCTTTCAGGAGACACGGAACCAGGTAAGCCGAGCCTAAGCTCTGTCTGTTTAAGGTTAAGAACATTGTTTTTGTTGTTCTCAGAGCTTCCCTCCATTGTATGAGTCTCTGATAAGCTTATGTAGTCATGTTGCAGTGGTGAAGTCATCGAAATTGAACAGTATAAAATATGAAAATTGTACTGAACATAGAGGAAGGAGAGTAATTTTTAGAGTACTTAAAACTCCTAAGAAGAAAAATGAGGACTCAAGGGCTTTATTCTGGATGAAGACCAGTAATAAACACAACTTCCTTTTGTAAATGCTAAAGCAGCATTGAACATAGTAGATAGATCAGTTCATCTCCTATGCTCATCCAGATTATGATAGTAAATGAACGAAATTAAATCGATGTTTGTCTTATCGATTTTTGAGGAAAGAATACCCAAAATACACCAGTTTTCAGCTCGCGAGTTCCGCCCTAAATACCCACTGATTACGCATTGCACACATGCGTATTTCAGGCTTTTCAAAAAATGTAAAGAACACGCATTACAATAATGTGTGTTTCTTTTTGAAATTAGTAAGAATACGCATCTTGAAAATGTGTATTCGCTAAAAATCAAAAAAGAAACATGCATTCTGTACATGCGTGTTCTTTATAAATTTTAAAAAATTACAATCCGCATGTGAGCAATGCGTATTCAGTGGTTATTTAGGCGGAACTCCCGCCAATCAGCATTTTGGGCAAATTTTCCCAAATGGTGGGTATTTTGTTTTTCACCCTTTTTGAGTCTGTTTTTTTTTGTCGAATATATTTTCATAACAGGCCATAATTTATCACTTGCTCGCAATTATTTCCTATTCAAGTCAAACACGAGTTAGTGAATATTTTTTGATTTTGAGTGATCGTACACGAAGTAATGAGTCCAAATTCGTCTTAAATCTATGTACTTAGTAGCACATATGATTTGATGCAAAAAAAATGTATGATTTGTAGTCGACTTAAGCAGAATATCTATGAATTTCAACCGGTTCGTCAATTTTACCTCACAAAAAATTTCCGTAAATCAGACTTAGGAGGCGTGTATTCAATTTATATTTTAGGGATTTATAACAAATCCATTGGTTTTAAATAATTGTTGTTGATTTTGGATAATTTTAATTATACACGGATTTTAACGGAACCGTTGGATTAATTCTCGTAGAATCTTGCTGATTTGAGTAGTGATTTCTACAAATCCATCAAAATCTCTTAGATTTTGCTAATTCTGAAAACATAAAATACACTAGCAAATCCATCAAACTCTAAAATTTTATAAAATACAAAAAAATTCATGAACTTTTAAATACCACCATATTTTAATGAATTTTTTAAAATCCAAATCGAATACCAACATATTTTAATGGATTTTTTAAAATTTAAATTGAATACCCCGGATTTTAAAAGACATTTTCAATCCTTATTAAATACTATCAGATTTTAAAGGTTTTTTTAGAATCCAAATTAAATACCTTAAGATTTTCAAAATTCCCAAATTCAAAAAATCTTTTAAAATCTCGATTGAATCACATCGAGCATTCGAGCTCGAGCAACAGGTAGCCTAGGAAAGCCCGGGAAAGGGCCTTTTATCAGCGGATCATATGTTTTTCTACTTTAATCAACAAGCTCTAAAATGTGCAGATTCAATAAGAGAATCGCACGGACAAGACATTGCAGGAAAGAGCCTGGAGAGAAAATGAAAGGAGAGAGAATAAAAGCTGGATTGTGCTGGATTCATAAAATTAGGTTTAACGGAAAGTGATTGAACATGTAATATTAATATTCTGTCTCATTACATTTATATCTCGATTTCTCAAGTCATAAGACAAATTTAAATCCCCTCTCCCTCTCTGCCATTTCTGCCTTGTGATTTACTGATTTTATCAATCCCCGTAATCGTGTTCAAAGTCCTTTCTCCGGTTAATTATCAAACTCCTCACTAATCGAGAAAAGATGACAAAAATACCCAATTTTTGAAAAAATTTAACCGAAATAGTTATTTTGAAAAAGTGACCAATTTTAGCCGATTGAATACTCCACTATCAGTTGGGTATCACAATTTGTATAAGACACTCCACTGATAGTTGGGTATTTCATATATGTGATATTCCACTGAACAGTTGGTATCTTATATAAAGTGAATATTTCACTGACAGTTGGGTATCCAATCGGCTAAAGTTGGTCAACTTTTAAGAAATTGGTCATTTTTGTTAATTTTATATAAAAATTGTCTAATTTTGTCCTTCACCCACTAATTGACCGGAGATATATATGGTGAGTCCGTTCCTGTAAAAATGACACAACTTAGTCACGACTCCTTCTGACTTTTGCATGTATTTAAATGTATTTTGATCGGCTAGTTACAAATATTATTTGTTAAAAGGAAATTTGTGAATAAAAGTAGAAAACATACATTTTAATTAACAAAAAGAAAATTTTAAAAATTATTTTAATAACTGACCGATCAAAACAGATTAAAATGTGTGTAAAAATCAAAGCATCATAAAAAAAACATGAGTAATTTAAAATTTTGCATCAACTGAATTGTCAAAACTAAAAAATTTTGTGACAGCTTAATCATTAGAAAATGATCTCGTGACTACAAATTTACGAATTTCCAAATTATTAACAAATTAGTAAAGAAGTCGAGTCACTTTATCAACGAGCAACTTACTCGATACATTTGAACTCAACAAGCGAGGCAAATGTCCACTACTTTAACTACAGCAGTTAAACAGATTAATGGTCGACTTAAATGCATCAAATCATAGATTAGATTAGGCCTTGTTCCCCAAGAGGAAGTAGCAGTAACTGCTCTGTTCTTGCTGGATTTCAATTGATCTGATGGATATCTACCAACATTAATACCGAATAGTGTTCTTAAAATTCTCGATTTTTAAAAAAATTCTCGATTAATTCTTAAAAAATTATTTGGCCGATCTATTTTTTGAAATCCGGTTAATATTTATAAATTATATATTTCATAATAAATAGGTAAATATATCCGATTTTTGTTCCGATTAATCCCCGATTATTCCCTAATCGGTACATAAACCGATTAGTAACGATTACCGATTTTTACAACCATGATACCGAGCCACAAAATTCCTGACAGATTTAATTTTGTTTGTCTGGCATGAAATTCAAATTCAAGCCCGACAAACTTTTTATTTAGAGAAAGATCGAGTTTGGCTCCATTCTCGTAAAAGATTCAGTTCACGTTTATTAAAGATCGAGACGAAATTTATGTCCTAAGATGTCACGGGTTACAAGTTGTTTAATTTGCGACATACATGTCGGGTTAAATATCAAATTGGTACTCAAACGAAGACATGGTAGCCACCATTGATACACTAGTAAAGCACTACCAGTTGCTAGCTAGGGCAATTGATCGAAAAGGAAGCACGCATTTGGCCTTATTTTCCATTTAAAAAAAAAGTGCATCCCATGTCTACACACTAATTTAATGGCATCTTAAACCTATATTATTGGTGGTCCTTCCTATATCACAATAAAAAATGGAAAATATTAAATTCCGAGAAAAATTTTAATTTTTAGAGTAAAAGAGCTCTAAAAAAACTGAATTACCCTCACATTAATTTTTACGAGGATTATTGATTTACATCCGTGGAGGGCATTTTAGTCTTTACACATGCCTTTTGCTCTGAAAATTAAAAAGTTGTTGTCGATTTAACATTTTCTTAAAAAATAGGATGTTCTTGATCCACGGCGTTTATATTTTATACATGACTCGAACTTGAGAACTTACTATAATATCATGTTAAGTTACCGTGTTTTTGAAACACCTCGAGATGTTAATAACTAAAATTACAAAGATAGTATAATATCATGTTAAGTTACAGTGTTTCGGAAATATGTTAGGGGTGTTAATAACCGGGCTTACGAGAATCGTATAAGCTAAGATGGTGGGAATATTGTGAAATGGCCAAACTAGGATGTATAGGGTCCATTAAACGATCATTGTTCATAATCAAAATTTGGAAAAGTATGTTAAAGTTTAAAGCCGCCGCTCCCTAACTATATTATCCATAGATTGTGTTCATTTATAGCTTTATCATAAAACCAGTTGACATTTGCTTGGCTATTTTAGCGCATAATATTTTGACGAAAAAAAAAACTATGCCAAAATTTTTCCGAAAAAAATCAAGATCACGACATGAAAAAAATATTTCAAATCTTTCTATTTATTCTCGTTTTCTTCTCTCGATATTATAATTCGGGAGCACAGTGTAATTAGGCCGCGCGGGAGGTAAATATCGGCCGTTACTGGAACCTTAAAAGTAGAGTTGCAAATGATCAGAGTCATTCGTGAACAAAACTCGGATTCGGCTCGTTTAAGTGCACTCGGCTCGGCTCGTCTTCTTAAACGAGCTGGTCTTAAACGTGAAAATGAACTCAGATAAATAAATGAGCCGAGCCGAGTTTTTTGTCTGTTCGGCTCGAACTCAACTCGTTTGGCTCTAGCTTGACTCGGACTCAGCTCGAACTCGGTAAGCTCGATTCGGTTCGGATAAAATTTACATATATTACAACTAATAAACTAATATTAATAATTTAAATATTTTTATTATAAAATTTTTCATCATATATTAATAATTTTATTAGTTTAGAAGTTTTGTTTCAGTTAAAAGGTATACAGTATAAAAATCATGATATCGGAGGCCCAAAACATTTGATTTATATGAGTACATTACACCCACCAAACATGTTACAAAATTCTAGTTCATAAGATGCAACTGAGGTGCAACTCACTCACTTGCTAGAAAATGTTGGGATTTGATTGTGACCCTGGTGCATTGCATTAGGGATTGTGTAATGATGAGATTTGGAGCACTTGTACCAAGTGCTTCAGTTGCAATTATTCGCAATTGCATTGTCGCGACCTAGATAGAGTTGCGATTTATTATCTATATTTTTTATCAACATAAACAGTTAGACTTGCGATCTACTATCCACATTTTTTATCGACCGAAGTTCTATTCGACTATCGGTATCTGTATCTCATTTTCTTATCGGAAATTTGCAATTGAGGGTTCAAAAGAAGATAATATAAGTGTCTATGTTTGTCCAATTAGCGAAAAAAAGGTAAAGATTTGAATATGTGATGCTAGAAAATAGGCATTCTTATACTGAGAAAATTTATTTATTTTTCTTAACAAACTTCACATTTTAATTTCAACTCGAGATTTAAATTCAATTGTGATATCTCGAATGAGATGTTAATAAAAAGTTTATTAACATCTTATTTTCATTTATCAAGTTCGAATCTCATAATTCAAACACCAAAATAAGACTTAAACCCTAAATTATAAATTGATCGGTTCTGATTTCTGATATTTACACCGATGAATATAATTAGTAAATATCTTAAACATAAAATTGAATAACATGCATGTGAGTGATAGTTGGGCGGCAATTTCGGACACGATCCGAAACCCAAACCCGACTCGATTCGTAATCTGATTTATTGAGAGAAAACACGAAAGTGAACCGAACATGACATGCACACGGCGAAAGTGACCCAAAATGACCCGTTATTAAGAATTACATTCTTTTCCGATTAATCATTTGGTTTCATTTAATTTTTAGGTAATTTTAACATGATCCGAAATTGACCGGTTTACAAACATGTACATGACCCGAAACCCCAAATTGCCAACGTTGTAGTTAGAATTAGGTGTGAACAAATTTGGGCTCTTAAATTTCAAAGAGAAGTATATGGGCTTTACTTGGTCAATACAAGCCACATGCACAATCCTCTTAACTTTGCAGGCCCTTCTAATAACAACCATGAAATTGAAATCAACCTTTAGTCAACAGTAAATATGACCTCATCTTCTTGATCCTGCCACAATAATAAACTGTGATGTTCTAACAAAACATCCCAAAATTCAGCAAAACAGAACACAAAAACATGGACAACAACAAATGGAAAAACACTGCACTTCTCGTCATCGACATGCAGGTTCTGTCTAAATTTCTTCCTCTATATATGTGTGTATATATTTATATATGCATGTGTGTTTATTTATTTTATTTGACTATTTGAAAAATAAAACAGAAAGATTTTATAGTAAAAGATGGTTCGATGAGAGTTGATGGAGGTCTAGCTATTGTTCCTAATGTTATCCAGGCTGTTGAGGTTGCTAGACGCCGGGGCATTTTCGTAATTTGGGTACTTTTCTTAATTTTTTTTCTTTTAATTTAATTTAATTTATTGTTAGGCTTTCGAGCGAGGTGAATGTTAGAATATAATATAATATCCGGTCGGGTCTTGCTCTAAGATGGTAACACTTTAAGGTTTTAAAGTCACTTAACTTTTATGTTTGTTTTATGTTGTAGTTTGATTGTGTCTGTGGAAGTAGATTAAGGTTCTTATAGTTAAGATTCATGTGTGCAGTTAGAGCTGACAATTCGTTCGTTTCGTGTACTTTCGTGTTTCGTATATTTTATATATGTACACTAAAAAAACTGATTCATATAACAATAGAATAAGTACTTCAAGTTTTGATACCTATTCAAAATGTCTTGTATCTTAGTCACAAAATATCAGAGCATAATCAACAAAAATTCTTTGTGACATTACCACAAACACCTTGTAGCCTCTGTTTCTTTAATCAAATTTCAAATTTTGAGATATCTAGTAAAGTAATAATGGCCATAAACAGCTTTGGGGCTGAATTTATAGAGAGACTTGGAGGATTTAGAGTTGAATATTGGAAAAAGAAATCCATGGAGAAGTCTAGAGGGAGAAGCACAGACGAAATAAGCGTGTTTTGTTATGTTTTAGACAGACAGCCACAAAACAATTCTAATCTGTAAATGTAAAAATATTTAAAAAAATGGTGTGTCACGAGACACATCATCCACAAGTATACATCCGCTACTGTCCTCACGGTGTAAAATGTGAGCTAAACAAGACTCAAATTGTGTAACTATTATCAAATTATGGAAGTACTGAATTATATTTCTTTTGTACATTGCAAGTACTCGTTTCCCATGTATGGGATATGGTATCGTAGTTTCGAATAGATCTATGTTTGTTGTTAATTTGGGCATTGTCTAGTGTTGGGAGGCTGGATTTGGATTGGTGCTAAGGTTGTCATTTTAGGGAAATCAATGCAAGTCAAGAATTGCAAAATCAGGACTTCTCAAGTCATTATTGGAGATGGAAAGACAGAAAGTTTAGAGTAATTTGAAAAATTGCAGTATAGACAAGGCATAGTTTTTTTTGGGTGTTAATAGACAAGGCATAGCTAAATGGTCTGAATATAACTCTTTTTAAAACAGGTTGTGCGTGAGCATGATCCAATGGGAAGAGATGTTGAACTGTTTCGCAGACACTTGTACTCTGAAGGTAAGGCGAAACCAACTTCTAAGGATAGTGTGGGCTCTGAACTGGTTGATGGGCTTGAAATTAAGGGCACTGATTACAAGTTGGTAAAGACACGTTTCAGTGCATTTTTCGGTACCCACCTTCATTCGCTTCTTCAGGGTGCTGGAATCAGAACTTTAGTTGTCACTGGTACTGCAACTTTTTTTAAACTTTTATTAGTTTGGAGTAAATTGTATGTAGTACCGTATAATCTTAACTACGCTTTTTAGGTGTACAAACTCCAAACTGCATCAGACAGACTGTCTTCGATGCAGTGGCACTTGATTATCCATCTGTAAGCGTCATCGTTGATGCAACGGCAGCTGCCACGCCTGAAATACATGCCGGTATGCACTATAATACTCTTAAAACCGCATCAAAAAGTTAATATTCATATGTTTTTTGCTTTTAGTAACTGTAATTAGTGAGCTACCTAACCTAGACACAAACCTTCCCAAGTAACAAGGGGTTGCATTTCCCTTTAACTTTCACACTCTACCTTTGACCTTTCTAATTTTGCTTTTCTTTCTGATATTCTCTGGATTTAATCCCCCCATCACCGAGGACCACGTCCTAATCTTAAGAAAATGACAATTGCTCGTATGGGCACCTATTTCCGTTGTCATTGTCTTGCACCTTATGCTTTGAAGAAAGCAGTATTTATACTCGAACTTTAGAAGTCATTGTTTCATCTTCAATGGCAATACAATAGGTGATGGGATATCACTGCTTTGCTCTAAATCCAACTGTAGGCCATTAAAGATATGGGAACCTGATTGTCACTCTCAATTGGACTTTCTATTTTCCTCGCCTGTCAAATCTTGGTTGATCTCATGATTTTGTCATTGACATTGCTCTCCAGTCTCCTTTGTTGATAACCGTTAATTGATTGTAAAGATCGAAATAATTAATTAGTAGTACATTTCCTGACCAGCTAATATATTCGACATGAAGAATGTTGGAGTTGCAACGCCAACACTACAAGAGTGGTCCAAATCTGATGATTGATACACTTGCTTTTGGACATTAGTTCGAGAAAGAATTGCATGACTATACGAGCACTTAGTATGCTTGGATCACAATCTCTTCATGCCCTGCTATTGCAAGTAAGCGTGTGATATAACTCAGTGAATTTGTTGTATAATTAATCAGAAAACAACATCGTGTAGTTTGCTAAACTTAATCAATGTAGATTCAAATCATGTAACTAATGCTGCGTTCTACGCATTGAACTCTTACATCATACTTTAAGAAGACACGTTTGGATTGTCGATGAGAATGAGAATCGAATGTTGCGAAAAATTCAGAATTGTGGCCTGAACCTGGATTGATGATACCAAGGTCCCAGTTTCCACAAACTCGTGCACTTGGGGTCATATATTTCTTTGCACATGGTGCATCTTTTATAATTTTTGAAAATGTTGAGCATGTAATGTGTAGTTTATCTTTTTAACGGATTGACATGACAAAAGTCTGATTCATCTGCATCCATTGTCTCTCAGCAACAAAACTTTGGGCCAATGTTGCTTTAAGCAATTCAATCCACGTTTCCACATATGCATTTCATTTACTTCATTATAAAAAAATTAGCAATATTCAATCTTTAGTATGGTATCTTTCCTTCTTCTTTTTTTGGCTACTACACCCTCACACATAGGGCTGTAATTGAGCTTGCCCGAATCGAACTATTTTAAGTGGGTTTGACTCGGCTCGTTTATTTGACTCGAACTATTTTAAGTGGGCTTGACTCGGCTTGTTTCGAGTTCGGACAGAGGTTCCGACTCATTTAAACGAGCCGAGTTCGGACAGAGATTCCGACTCGTTTAATTAACCGAGTTGGCTTGACTCGACTCGTGAAATTAAACGAGTCGAGTTCGGGTTGAGAATTTAGTCTTGATTAAACGTAAAAGTAAACGAGCCGACTCGTTTAAACCGGCTCGTTTAGCTATACGAGCCGGGTCGACTCAACTCGACTCGTAAAATTAAACGAATCGAGTTTGGTTAGAATTTGATCATCCAAATTTTAATTGAAACTCGTGACTAAAATATCAAATATATAATCCGAGAATCTCAGTTTTCGCCGCTAGACCGAAAGTATGTAAACATCGAAAGAGTGAAGCCGTTAGCCGTCCTCTTCTGTGACAAAATAAATTTCTTTCGAACAACAAAAACAAAGAGTAAAATACTGATACTAAATAGAGTGAAACTGACCTCTCAAAAGTTGTAATATAGTGGATCTTATCTTTTCTGCTTTAATAATAACGTCATATACTCCCACCACATGAATATTATCCGCACGAACTGTAATATTCATTACCAAACTATTATTATTTTTAAAAATGTCCCTGTTAGCAATTTTGTTGCTTGCCAAAGTGGTAACGTAGATTTTCAAGTATATCATTGTCTTCAACTAGGAAGTTTAGGAAGTTAGGGCCCGCAAGGGTTGACTCAGTTGGTTAAAGAGAGGAAAACTAATCTCTTGGTCACAGGTTCGAATCCCACGGGAGAAGAATTTATGATTATGCCTCCTGAGTGCGCACTTTAGGACTTAGGATAGGACTACTCTAGTTTGTGCAAAAGTATCCGATTAATTGAAAATGTGAAAAAAAAATGCATAATTTAAATATTTTAAAAAAACTATCTTCAAAATGTCTTTAAGGTTTTTATAAAATTTTCATTTAGAAAATAGAAACTCATAGCTTTACGGATGTTTCAATTACCGGTGCGTCAAATTATTCGTGAAATAGTCGAACTCAGTTCTTAAAATATTTGAATTCAATTTTTTCGTAAATTCAGTTTTGAGCTTGAAATTGAAGGGTCAGTCGAGTTCGAGTTTCAATCCGATTTTTTTATTCAAACTCAAACTTGGCAGTGTTATAATATTGTTATCAAATCGGTCGATTTTTAAAAAAATTGTCGATAAATTGTCCAAAAATCGATAACAACGAAAATATTTGTCTGATTAGACCGATTTCCGATAAATCATCTGATTTTTTAAAATTACCCGATAAATCATTAATAAATACCTCAATCAAATAGTTACGAATTTCCTGTAACAAACTATACAAATGTTAGTCCCACTGTTATCTGTTCCATCTCTTTTGACCAAACAAAACTTTAGTACATACATTACCATCACATCCTGTCATTTAAATAATTCAATATCCCACTCAAAAATTCAAGAAAAAATAATTTATATTCTTAAATAATATGAAAATTCGATACGCTATAATTTAAGCCCCCACCCAGCTCAGGACAGAGGCTGTATACAATGGACGCGTCACGTATAAACAAGAAGAAAGATTTAAACAAGCGTGAAAGATGTGACCAAACGAAGGCACTATTATTACATATGTTCAAACTTCAGTATTCCAAATTTATTTTGGTTTTGGAATATTGCATTGCAACTCTCTCTCTCTCTCTCTCTCTCTCAATATTGCATTGCAAATCTCTCTCTCTCTCTCCCCCCTCTCTCTCCCTCTCCCTCCCTCTCTCTCTCTCTCGCTCTCTCTCTCTCGCTCTCTCTCTCTCTCTCAATCTTGCATTGCAAATCTCTCTCTCTCCCCCCTCTCTCTCTCTCTCCCTCTCTCTCTCGTTCAATCAGTCAAATAAATAAAATAAGAGTCAAGTAAGGAGTGATAATTGAACAAACGAGTCCAAAACTATTGCTACCCAACACTCCTCTCATATGTAGTGTGTGTTTAGAATCTTATAGAAGTGAGCCCAAGCCAGATTGTGAAAGATCACTACTCACTACCACTTTAATTTCTTTCTTTGCATTCCAACTACAGCTATGCTTTCCTGTCCATTTCCCTTTTTCTTTTAAATTATTATTAGTGCATA
>NW_027420230.1:0-57591 GCF_009905375.1 Apium graveolens
GCCTTGTTATTTGATTAAATTCTGGCGTGAACTTTTCAGAAATATTTGAATTTGATGCAATGGATGAACCCCCACATCAAAACCCGAACTTTACTGCTAGCGTTAATTCCGATCTAAAAACCAGCAAATGGCTAATAACCATACTCTACGCAACAATATAACTTCACTGCTAGATAATTAGAATTAGCACAATTACATGTACATAACATATAGAGATAGAGAAATATGGCATATTAAAACCCTTATTCAATTTGCTTCACCAACTATTCCGATCTAATAAGAGCAAATTTCTACTCTTAGCAAACTCTCCTCAAAACAACAATTAAATTTAAAATACAGATCAATTCTATTTAGGACTCATACTTTGATATTAAACTTGTGACTAAAAATCAGCACCACTGCATTTATATTAAACTTGCTATTTTATAGATTGTTTTATCTTATAGGAGTAACATTTAGTATGCTCCCATCATCGATTACTCCGTCCAAAACTTGAAATTATTGATACTACCACACTTTCCACTTCTACCTGTTAGTCATATAGAAGTAAAATCAACTGAAGAGGACCTGAAACGAAGAGAGAACATAATAAGTCAAGTTTAAGTAGAGAAACTTTGATTTGAACCCTAATTGAAATCTAGAACCCCAATTTGAAGAAACCTTAATTAAAACTTTCAAATTTGACACACAACCGTGTCCAGAGAAGCTGAAATCAATTAATTTGACACTCCGTGACTAGATCTATACTTAAAGTAACTAGAGGGAGAGAATAAGAGTTAGGAGAGAGAGGAAGAGAGAGAGGGAGTTGGAAGAGCGATTGAGACAAAGAGGGGTTAATCAAAAACAGGATTAGTGAAAAAATAAATAGGTGGCCCGTGAAAAAATGAAATAATGAGCGCGATTTAAAATTTACCTGTATTTTAAATTTATATAAATATATTAAACAAAATATCTTAAATAATATTTAAATATCTAACTCATTTATCTATAAGATTTTATTTATTTAAAAATGTATTTATCACTTTATATTATTATTTATTTAGGACTAAAGTAATACTTAATTTTTTCTTTTACATTAAAATTACAACATATTATTAATTTAGTAAAACAAAATATTACTTAAAAAAATAAAATATTGACATCTATATGATTAGATACTCAAAAAACAAAAGATGTTTATATTTTAGTGATTCGACTAAAACTACTTACCAGTGTCAAGTTCTCTATCAATATTTGGTTTTTAAAAATATTTATAAATGATCCAACCGTACGGATGTCAAGAACTGTGTATATTGGTGATATGACAAAAGTTTCAGAAAAAATTAATTTATTTGATTTGCTATTTAACAATCAACCAATGATTTAACCAGTGCTACTTATCCGTGTTTAGTCCCATGTTGATGTTTCGATTTTTTAAAAAATATTTATGAATGATCCAACCGTACGGATGTAAATATATATATATATATATATTAGTTATATAACCAAAATTTCATATCAAAATAATTTTATTTGGTTTGCCATTTTAACAGTCAAGCATGAGTTTGACTAGTACAGCTAACTGGTATTTAATCCTGAATTTGTGTTTCTATTATTTTAAAAATATTTTTCAACGATCGAACCGTATGGATGTCAATAGATATATTTATATTAGTGATATAACCAAAATTTCATATCAAAATATTTTATTTGGTTTGACTTTTGAACAGTCAAGCATGAGTTTGACTAGTATAGCTAACTAGTGTTGAATCTTGAATTAGTGTTTCGATTATTTTAAAAATATTTTTCTACGATCGAACCGTATGGATGTCAATAGATATATAGATTAGTGATATAACCAAAATTTTATATCAAAATAATTTTATTTGGTTTGACATTTTAACAGTCAATCATCAGTTGACTAGTACAACTAACTAGTGTTAAATCTTTAATTAGTGTTTCAATTATTTTAAAAATATCTTTCAACGATCCAACAGTATGGATGTCAATAAATATATATATTAGTGATATAACCAAAATCTCATATCAAATAATTTTATTTTGTTTGACATTTTAACAGTCAAACATCAGTTTGACTAGTACAACTAACAAGTGTTGAATCTTGAATTAGTGTTTTTATTATTTTAACAATATTTTTCAACGATCCAACCATATGGATGTCAATAAATATATATATTAGTGATATAACCAAATTTCATAACAAAATAAATTGATTTGTTTGACATTTTAACAGTCAAGCATCATTTTGACTAGTACAGCTAACTAGTGTTGAATCTTGAATTAGTGTTTCGATTATTATAAAAATATTTTTCAACGATCGAACTGTATGGATATCAATAGATAGAGATATATATATAGAGAGAATGGTCAAATACAAACTAAAATTAAATAGAAACTTAGAACCAATGTAAGCCATTAGATCTACCTAATCTAATGGTCCCCCCTAAATCACACCACCCAACTATCCTGCACCCTCCCACACCCAATTTCAGCTTTTCCCCTCCGTTTTTAATTTGATATTTCCCGTCAAACCGTAATTTTTTTAAAAAATATGATTTCACTGTATTTTTCAACATCTCTCAACGATCGATTTGCATACCATATGTGTTATATTTCAAATTAATTTTAAAAAGAAAATTATTTGGTTTCTAGTTTCCATTCTAAATTGGTTTCTATTGGAGTAGCCCCATATATATATTAGTGATATAACCAAAATTTCATATCAAAATAATTTTATTTGGTTTGACATTTTAACACTCAAGCTTTAGTTTGACTAGTACAACTAACTAGTGTTGAATCTTGAATTAGTATTCAATTATTTAAAAGATATTTTTCAACGATCCAACCGTATGGATGTCGATAGATTATATATTTGTGATATAACCAAAATTTCATATCAAAATAAATTTATTTGGTTGACATTTTAATAGTCAAGCATCAGTTTGACTAGTACAGCTGACTAATGTTGAATCTTGAATTAGTGTCTCGATTATTTTATAAATATTTTCAACGATCCAACCATATGGATGTCAATATATATATATATATATATTAGTGATATAACCAAAATTTCAGTTTAAAATAATTTATTTGGTTTGACATTTAATAGTCATGGTATCAGTTTGACTAGTACAAATAACTAGTGTTGAATCCTGAATTAGTGTTACGATTATTTTAAAAATAATTTTCAACGATCCTACCGTATGGATGAATATATATATATATATATATATTAGTGATATAAATAAATGTTTCATATTAAATTATTTTATCAAAATATTTAATTTTTTCTGAAATTCTTCAAATGTCACCCTAAATAAATAAATATTGACATTAATATGGTTGTATCATGAAATATATTTCTTAAAAATTGAAATTATCAAAAATCATGTGCTAATTTAAGACAGAATCTGTCATAAATTATTATCCACAAAAAATTTGAGAAAAGTCAAATTTACCCGCCAAAATTTTAATTTCAATCGTAAATTGGATGTTCAATATTTTCCGTCACAAAAATTTTGTCGTAAATTGAGATGAAATATTTTTTTATTTAATTTCAATTTAAATTTTAATAAAAATATTTAACTTACGATGAAATGTTCACATCGTCCCAGCTTCAATGATTTTTATTTTCCCTCCAATTTTTTTGGGAAAAAGGTTAAATTTCCCTCTTTGATAACTTACGACGAATTTTAATTTCCGTCGTTAATTTGACCATCCGATTTTTTGCCGTCGCAAATATTTCGTTGTAAATTTAGATAAAATATTTTTTATTCAATTTCAATTTAAAATTTTTATAAAAATAGTTAACTTACGACAAATGTTTAAATCGTCGCAACTTCAAATAATTTTTATTTTTGTTTAATTCATGTCGTGCATAATTTTATTAATAAAATACTAAACTTACGACGGTTTTGGCTTCGTCGTAAATAATTACGATGTTTTAACTTTTTTTTCCCGTCGTAAATTGGGCGCACATTTTTTTCCGTCGTAATTGCCTATCTTGGTGTAGTGTAATTAGGATATTTTTCATTCTCAAATCGTGGAGGTTTCTTGACATAAACTTCCTTTTAAGAAATCCATTTAAGAACACACTCTTTACATCCATTTGGTATAACTTGATTTATTGTAGCATGCAAATGAAAGTAGTATTCTGATTGATTCCAATCTTGGAACATGAGCATAATTTTAATCAAAATTAATGCCTTCTTATTGATTGTATTCTTGTGCCACCCAAACATCACATTTATCAAATTGATTGAGTTCTTCTAGCATTTCCATGATCCAATTTCATTATTAAGAGCTTCATTGATATTATGTGTTTCCTCCCTAGCTTGGAAAAGCTGAAAAAGCACAATATTTGTTGCACCTTTTCTTATCTTAATTCCTTCTGATCTATCACCAAAATTAATTCTGGAGGATGATTTGTCACTGTCTGAGATGACTTTGGTAGAGAATTTTGAGCTATGACTTCCTCATTTGTTCAAAATAGATACTTACCATCAAAATATATTCTAAAGCTTCTCAGTCGCTCTATTTCCCTTGGACCTTTCAAAGTAAGTCTAGATAACTGTTCCAAAGTTTTATCAATAGATGAAGAAGTTCCATCTTTTTATCAACTTCTGGAGTTGCATCTTTGACTTGTCAACTTACTGCGAATCAGTATTCTTCACTGCCAGCTCGCTGCCAGTACCAGTACCTGCAACGTCTTCCTCTTCCCTTGATAGATCATCATTAAACTCTTGAAATGATACATCAATAGACTCTTTAACAACATTTTATATATATATTATACACTCTATATGCAGGACCTGTTAAAGAATAACCTAAAAATGTAACTTCATAAGATTTAGAACCCAATTTACCATCCCTTTCAGGACATTTTAATTATAAAGCACTTTGTACCAAAGATATTGCAGTACCCAATATTAGGTTTCTTCTTCTCAATTCATATGGAGTCTTGTTGAGTAATGGCCTGAATTAGCACTATGTTAAGAACATAACTTGTTGTGTTGACAGCTTTTGCCCAAACAGTCCTTGGCAACTTGCTTTCCTGAAGCAAAGTCCATGTTATTCTTGCAATGGCATGTTCTTATGCTCCACAACTCCTTTTGTTGTGGTGTACGAGATGCAAAAAATTGATGTGTACTTTTTTTACAGTAAGGAATAAAGTCCTTTTGGAATTAACCACCATGATCACTTCGTAGATCTATAAGTCTTGTTTCAAGCTTATTCTAAAGTAACTTGATTAGCTTATAGATCACTTCGTAGATCTATAAGTCCTTTTGGAATAAATGCACAATATTTTGTAGATAAAAACTACCCAAGTATAGCTAGAATAATCATCAAACAAGAACAAAAGCATACCACCTGCAATACTCTTATAAGCTTCTGGACCAAATAAATCTCTAAAGGTTTAGAAGTTGATACCACTTTCTTGACTTTGTGTGATGTTCTGATTTGCTTTTCTAGTTGACAAGCAGTACATGTTTCCATCTTAACATACTTCAATTTTGGTAATCCTCGAACTAGCTATTTTATTGATAGCTTGCTAAGGTAATTTCATGTGTGCATGTCCAAGCCTTTTAGGCAAAATTTCTAGACTTATACCAATTGCTTCTAAATAACATGATTGTTCCTGTTCTTCAAATCCAATACATATATAAAAAAATTCTATACTAGCAACTAGAGGAATTTTATTAGAACCACAAGTATAATACACTCATGTTGACCAAACCTAATTTATGACCATCATTAAATAATTGACTTATACTAAGCAGATTTTAAGTAGATCTTTAACATATTGAGCTTTATTTAAAGACACAATACAATTACTAATTTTTCCTTTTCCAAGAATAGAAAGAGTCTTGTTATCATCAATTATACACTTCCACCCTTCTTCATCTTTAGACTAAGAAACTGAGATTTGTCTCCACTCATGTGCATTGTTGCACCACCATCCAAAATCCATTAATTTGACTTTAATTTGGCCACGAGACAAACCTACAAAACAAATAAAGATAACTAAACATGTTGGTACCCATTTTAGCTTGGGTCCAGCATGGTTAGTAGATAGAACATATAAAACATTCAAATCATATTTTTTTAGCCTAATTTTAAACATTTTGGGAGTCTGATTCTTTGTTCTGCCGGTCTTGTCAGCTTGCCATTTTCGTTTAACAGCTTGCTCCGGTGAGCTGTCTGTCTATTCCATCTTTTTGACACTGCCCGTTTAACTTTGTATTGCTTAGCTAGATGACCTTTTTTCCCACCTGTGTTGCAACCTTTCCTGGGCAGAACATAGTCACTTCAAATCCCATTTTTGCCTTCATACTTCAGAGAATGATCATTTGATGTAGATACCATTCGAAGACCACCTTTATCCAATGGAACTCGAGTTTGTTGGATCATAGATTTGAGTACTTCTTTTCCTTGAACAAACTTTCCCCTTTATTTTTGAAGATTCTTGATTTCATCTTCCAGTTCCTTGATCTTCTTAGCTTATTCTTCTTAGCTTGTTCTTCCTTGAGTTCTTTTGTTCATTCCTACTCATAATTTGTTGGTTGTTTTTTTAAGTTGAGCAATTTGTTCCTTGAGATTTTTTATTATTCCAACATTTGATTTGGAATCCATTAGATCTAAAATGACTGTTCAAAGATGAATATTTTCTTATTCAGCTCATAATTCTCATTCTTTAAATTCATAAGCTCAATCATTGATTGAATAGCTTTATCCTGCATGGCTAGTTCGTCTAAAGAAAAATATAATGTACTTTAGAACTAATAGAATTTACCTCGCTACTTGAGTCTAATCCATTGTAATCAGTTTCACATGATTTTTCAAGTCTTACATAATCTAAGTTAACCATCTCTCCACTTGACTCATCATAATTTGAATCTTAATCATCACTTCAAGTCAGAAGTGCTTTAGATTTCCTCTTGTCTCTGAAATCAGCTTCATGTTTAGGCCGTTTTAACTTATTTTTCAGCTTGTAGCAATCTCTTTTGAAGTAAATTTTGTTTCCGCATTCATGACATGTGTCTGCCTTTGAATTTTCTTTGCACCAAAAGCTTTTCCTTTGTCTCTCCTCATTCTGTTCTTCTTTTCAATCAGTTTCTTGATTTTCCTCGACATGAGAGTCATTTCTTCATCTGACTCTTAGCCCTCATCTGATTTCAGCTTGTTAACAGACGAGTGCAAAGATAAATTATTATTTTCTCAGTTGGTAGTTTGACACGTTCAGATTTGATGGCTTCAATTCTTGACTTAAATTTTTCCAGCTCAGCAAAGATAGTTAGATGATCCATTATATTAGAATTTATAGCAGATTCCAAAATTGTAGTCTTGGATTGATAGATAAAGGGAACCGAGCTAAATACTATCATGTTGATCTCCTCTTGTGAAATCTTCTTTCCCAATATTTAAACCATTTATTATATTCTGGAACCTTACTTAAGCTTCCTTGATAGTTTCAACATCTTCAAGCTTGAAGTTTCCAAGATCATTCAATAGAGCACTAAGTTTAACTTTCCTCAATGCTTTTAATCCTTCATGGTATGTTTCAAGAGCATTTCAAATCTCCTTGACAGTCTTGAAAGATGATAATTTATCATATTCAGCTTAATTTGGACCCATAATAAGCATGCTTCTAGCTTTCCATTGTATCCAATCTTTAATAGCTCGTCAGTAGTAAGTGCATCAACATCTTTGACTCTCCCTCTGTCCATCTTTAAACTCATATGGTCCTTTCTGAACTACTCTTAGAACAAGTGGATCTCTTTATCGATTTCTTCGTCTTCCTCTTCTTCTTTATTTAAATATTCAAATCATTTCTTGAGGATCCATTAGGCTTATAGTATGAATAAATGATAACAATGAGAAGAGATTTTGGGAGAGATTTTCAGTGATGATTCAGACTTCTTAAAAAAAAGCTTTTAAATATCGAGCGGGTTATGAAATATATTTGTGTATGTGACCGCTAGGAATAGAAAATATAATAAAAGAAACAGAGAGGAGTTGAGGAGGGCTTGGGGGCCAAATATTATCTTAAGAAGCCCCTTAAGTAGAAGTTTTTAAAAGGAGCCTTGCAAGCAGCTCTTATAGTTTCCTAATAGGTGATAGTCTGCATGGACATTTAATACTTTTCTTTCGGGTTTTCCTCCTAATATTTGTATGTGGTTGGTGATAAAAGACATAATTAGATTGAGTAATAATTATACGGGTGAAAAATTATTATCATAATTGATTTGGATAATAATTATATTTAGAAAATTATAATAAATGTTATGTGTTTGTCACAAAGTATGGGAAGAATTTAGAATAAGTATGCTATGTTTTGGTGGGTAAGTTATGGGTGTGTGTACTATTACCATGTAAGTTTGATGGGTATATATACATTATCATATGTTTAACTTTAGTCACATCACTCTAATTTATGTACTATCGGATTGCTTGAGATGTATGTACATCCATTTCTGTTTAATCTTGATTTTTCTGTGGGGGTTACACTGGCCTCTTGAAAATAAAAAAAAAACGGTTTTTGTCAACATTCTCCTTTGGTTCCACTGTATTTTACTTTTTCATTTCGAATTTTAAAGGTAGTTGGTAATTCATTTGCTTTATACTACATTATATCAAAAATTCCAATGTTTTGTGATAATATTTTCATAGCACGTTATCAAATTCCACTT
Organism: Apium graveolens; assembly: GCF_009905375.1. NCBI lineage: Eukaryota > Viridiplantae > Streptophyta > Magnoliopsida > Apiales > Apiaceae > Apium > Apium graveolens. Next base: position 8,691 of record NW_027420230.1, read on the forward strand.
GGTTAAGTTCTAATGAGAAGCATCTAAATTTGAAATAAACAATTTATGAGCTATCCATATTTTATTTATATATTGGCACATACAACAAGAACATTATTTAGCATCTATTTTGAAAGGTTATAAGATGCTGACATTCATGTGCACAAAGAGAAAATTTACATGGTTTATAAATGGTTAAAGGAGAAAATAAAAATAAATTTAGGTAGGTGCTATCTAAAGAAATCATTGGGAAAGAGTTTATTTGGATTACGTTTAAAATATAGTGATTAGATTTCTATTGTTTAAAGTTATTATTTTTAATGTATAGTTCTTTTGACTATTTACTTATTTTTAGATGTACACAATGCGGGAGCTCTTCAAAAACAGTCTCCTCATTCTCCGACTTCAACAAAGCCTTGGGGATTAGAGTAAGGTTGTCTCACCATTAAAAATAAGACACAACATTAAAATATATCTACCACCAATATTAGTAAATTACAAAAATATCTAGAAAATATTAAATCAAGGCAAAAGAAACAAATTTAAAGTACAAAAGATTAAAAGATTAAATAAAATATATAATTTTTCCTTCTTGACTCACTCGTGAAGAAACTCCTCTAGTAAGATCTAGTAAAATCTAGAATCTTCAATTTATTTTATAAATAGATAGTCCTTGGCCTATCAATATCTCATCCCTCCCCACATTTCTTCTTCTCCCCTCTTCTCCTAAGCACTCAATATACATTTTAGTAAAAATTACAAGTAACTATAGTTTTTGTAGTTTTGAATAATCTTATTAAGAAAGTATAGGAGATGTATCAGTTTTTTATTTTTTTCTAGAACTTCCATCTCCACTATCACAATTTTGATTTTGTATGAGCCAGATGGTAAGTCACATGGTCTTTTGAATAATCATCTAAAATCTAGTTTTTATATATGTATGTATACTATGATCACTTAGAATTAATTCTTTGTCTAGTCATAACATTTCAGATTTGTTTTTTCAAGATATCTTTCCTGGCATCACAAAAAAGTGTGTTTTCATTTCTGTTTTGATACTGAATTCAATAGTTTTTTCACAATTAGAGCTACTTAGATCTTAACTAATTTTGATTTGAGATTTGAGCTAAGTTTTTTCATTAATTTTGGTTTTCATCAAATTTCACCCATGTACAACCAAATCAAGATATATAAATTCTTATTTTTGGTTCATTATTTGTTCTTTTTTTAGATCTAAATATGAGAACTCAAAATTTTAATTGTCATCCATGTCCATATAAACTATTAAAATCTATTTATTGAAGATTCTACGCATATATTATCAATTTGATTTTATTTATCAAATTCATAGAATATAATTATTAATTATTTATTTAATTATCAGATTCCATGTAATAGTCATTTGTATTTGTTACTTACATTTGATTCAAAAGATTATTAGATGACAAATTATTTATTCTTGATTTGAAGGTGAAACTCTCAACACACGTGGGATTATCGTTGAACATAGGCAAGTAGTTTGTTTTTATTGCACATCCTTCTTTTATTGGCTGACATGATCACTGATGAATACTTTATAATATTATTTTTATTGCCCTTCTTCGTGATGCAGATATATTCTCTACTCAATTTTGAACCAATTCCCATTAACACAGCTTTTGAAAAGGGAGGGTCTCTTCTACGAAAAGTGGAAATGTTAGATTATGTATGCCGATCCAATCATATATGATGTTTGCAATTCAATCATGTCAATTGTATTAATAGCATGTAGCATAATAGTTTCATCAATTTTCAAAATTCTATGATGTCAATTTGCATTATCTTTATCCATATGTCCTGTACCTCCTCATGTACAATTTTTGTAATAAATTGAAAAATAATCTTTTAATCTTTTACTTGATTGGTTGATTTTGATTTATTTGAATGTATATTCCTCTCTCTCTATATAGGTATATCCTATAGGTATATCACGGTTTACTAATTAGTTTTATTATTTAGAATAAAACAAAATACACAACTAAAAAGCAAAAAAGGTCCTTAAAAATAATATTATGCAGTTTGAGTAGTGCTAGAGGTATCATATTGTATAATAAAATTTGGTTCCAAATTACATGACATGGTGAGTTGAGATGATATTACTGGTGAGATTTTTGTGAATGGAGGAGGTCCATTTTGGTTACCAATCTGTTAAGTGTATCATTATTCTTATCACTTTATTACAAATTGTCACTTATAATGCTTAACACTTGTGCCGTTTTATATTTTTATCTTTTTGTATTATGTACTCAATTATATTTTTGACATTTCTAAGTTTTCAAATTGTATAGTTTCAACAACATGACAAATTATTACACCTAATAATCATTCACTACATTTAAGTGCTTCAAATCACAACCACATACTATCACCTTAAAAATAACTAATTATTATGTTATTATATTTTATTGGTTGTCAGCCATGGTAGGGGTACAATATTTCCATTATGACATAACAACACATGAATGGTCTGTGTTAGCTGCAAGAACTAGGTGGTATACAAAACTACCACTGCTCACACATGTTGATCCTTCAAACTCCGAATGAATTGGATGAGTTTGTTTGTTCATGTATTACACTTGAAAATGTGGTGTCGTGAGCTCGTCATAACCCTAAGAACTCCTAATAATTCTCTCATTATAATAAAAGTTGAGATAGTTTGGGGATATCGACGGAGGTCACCCCTTAACTTTTTAAGATTCTTTTAGATGAAAAATTTATTCAATAAATTTTCCTTGCCAGACATGTTAACCCGTCTTGTTGCCTTTATTTCTAGTGCAAAATTCTGGTTTGTAGTTGAGTAACACCAACTTGATGTTAGGTTAATCTTTTCAAACAAGTTGTCAACTCCATTCCCCAAAACAAATTACACTAGAATCATCCGGTCTTCAATGTTGATAGTAGTTTCAAATATTTTCAACCTCTTATTACCAATGATGCTTGAATATATTAAAGAACATTTTTCACTATTGGAATGCAAATTTCTTCATTGCAAACTAAGACACTATAAATGAACGGAGTTGTTCGTGAGCAGTTCAAGCTCGTCTCGTTAAATTAAACTCGGTTTGGCTTAGCTCGTAAGAGCTCCAGCTCGAACAACAAAGAGTGTTATTTAAGCATAACGAGTTCGAGCCGAACTCTAGCATGTTCGACTCGAGTTCGGCTCGAGAGCGGTTTCAAATTGATAAATCGGTTCAAAATTGAATAATTCGTGTTCGGCTCGTTAGAGCTCGAAAAAAGTAGATATAATATTTTTTCTATTTTTATGGTATATATTCAAACCACCCCTTATTTCTTTAAGAAGCTATTTTAATATACAAATCTTCAATAAAACACAGAAAAATCGAACATTACAACATAAATCGATGTATACCAAGATACATAAATAAGAAAATTAAACTATATAATTGCATATATAATATATATATAACATAATCAAATATGTGCATCGTGAAAGATATACAAAGAGGATAGATGATATGGAGAATTAAGAGATGATAAATGATGATTGAAGAGTTAGTCGAGATACGAACCTCATCTGCAACTTTAGCTTACTCTGTTTTAGTTTTACATATTTACGGTTTAGGTTATATTAAATTAATTTTCTTAAGGTTGGGTTGGACATAATTTTCTTTCTTATATTGATAGTTATACTTGAGCCTTTATTTGTTAATAGTTTGCTAAACTACTTAGTACAAAAAGAGTAATGTTTGTGAGCTGCTCGATTTGTACACTAGTGCGACTCGACTCGTTAATGTTTGATAAGCTCTAGTTCGACTCGGTCTACTAATGATCTCTCAGCCCGAATACAACTTTTATGTGATAAAGATACTCGGCTCGGTTCGTTAAGAAAAGTGGTTAAGCTCAACTCATTTTCCTCAAAACTCGACTGATGACTCAATTCTTTTAAGGCCTTACTAGTATGTACCAATTCTTCGGTCTTGATAGATTTCTTTATAGATATAATATTATTTTGATGTCTATAAGTCCTAATTATTTAAAATTCCTTTATTAACATCAATGTTACACTTTACCTTTAAATATCCCTTGTTCGATTGTGAAGCATTAATAACTATTAAATACCTAGAAAAGAACTCACTTTAATGTGTGTGTTACTATTATTATTGATCAAATATATTGACTTCAATTATTCATTTTCATTCTTTGTATTATAATATAAGTGATATTTTTTTTCAAATTATTATTTCTTCAATGCTAAAATATTAACAAATTACCATATGATTTTAGGTTACTCATTAAGATGAATAACATCCTATATATAAATGTTAATTGTATGTGACTCACTATTTTTGGACTACTAGATGTTCTTTTCCTCGGAACCCCCAAACCTGGATTTTAAAAAACTGGTTTATATTTGTGTCATAAGATTATTTTCATTACACAAAAGTTTGTAATGAGACAACGTTGCATACACAATCACTTGGGTCAAGATATGTTTATCAACCTGGGTCGAATCAACGTTGTTAAAACAGTTTAAAAATTAAGAACTCCTTTTTAGTAGCACAATACAAAACTAAGCTTAAAAAAGAATATACGTGAATATATATTTTTAGTAACAATATCTATGTTTTAAGTAATATAAATGGAAAAATTATGACTATATCTATATTCATATTTTAAATATGCAAGAAAGTATATCCGAAGAAGGAAGAATAAAATATTTCGACCTTAAAAAATACAGATAAAAGAATAAGTAAAAAAAACACATTGTGAATTTTTTTGAGTGGTATATTACAACCTAGAGTGCTAGCGATCAACTTCTTATTTCTTTTATCACTTTTACGTTGATTAATCAGAATTATGAGTGGATATTTACATGCATAACTTTTAGTAAATTATTAAGATTGATCAATAACTATGCGTCGTGTAAGAGCTCCCCATCTTTCTGCATTTAATATAGAATGATGTAAATTTATGGAATATTTTAAAGTAGTTTATATTCACATCATTTTTTCCTCTAAAAATGATAAAATCAGATCTATTCAATATTCATTAATAAATAAACAAGACATGATAATATGTTACCATATTTATTTAATATCCTCGATAAAAATGAATAACTGTTATGTATATATATTTTTTTGAAAAAAAAATTAACATGAAAATAAATATAACAGTACATATACTAAGTGAACAAGTAGGCAAATACTAAGAAACTTGAACATTTAAATTCAAGATAACATGCATGAAGTAAAAACAAGTATTAACAAAATGGGCTATCGACCTGACACACGAACTAAGAACAAAGGACCATCAGAATTGATGAAATGAAAAATTATACATTGCATCTGGAATTAAAGAGCCTCGGCTACTGCAGTTGAATAACAAGTGAGAACTATAAATAATTTTTTAAATTTTCGGGTAACATCTCAATCTCGGTTTTCAACAATAAGCATTTGTCTTCTCACACAACAAGAAACAGGGGCTATAAGTAACCGTTACAAATGAGACTGTCGCACATTGGTTGGTTTTGATTTACATTTTCAACCAAATATAATCGACCAATGTAATTGGTCGACCAATATAATTGGTCATAATAATGTACATAATCAACCAAGTACCAACCCTCGGTTGGTCGGTTTTCTTTTCTTTTCTAACCGACAAAAATAAACAAATGAATCAGTTGAAAGTATTACCAAAATTGACCAATTTTTGGTTTATTATATTTCTTGTAGGTCCCATATTTTAGCCCAGCAGCCATGTGACTGTCCACATCAGATTAATACTGACTAGTATCGGTTGAAAAAACATCAGTTGGACATGCATACAATTATAAACTACCTAAATCAATTGGAAATCTAAATTGCCATAAACGACATATTTTAGTTGGAAAAAGGGTTGTTGGAAAAGTGTGGTACGTGCATTTAATGCACTTATCAATATTTTAATGCAGTGTTGCAACGCTATTAGCCGACGAAGTGACATGTCACGTTAGAGGGCGAAAGAAACCACCCAAAACCAACCGTTAGGGTTAATAATTGTTTAAGATTTTAAAAGCGACCCATATTAAGTGACAATAATAGGTCTATAACCAATGGACTGAATTTTCTTCTTTTTCAAATTTTTTTGTTAAATTATATAAAACAAAAAAATATAATAAAAAGAAATATTTATTTTTATTAATTAATGATTTCATCAAATTGTAATAAACCATTTAAAATATTAAAAGAACTAAATAAATATTTTCAATATTATTTTTGTTACGAAAGGTCCCAAATGAAATTAAAAGATGATTACAAAGAAATAAATTAAATATTAAAAATTATCGACTATAAAATGTCCTATATCTGCGTAAACTAGAGTGTAGGGTTTATATTTAGGGTTAGATTTTAGGGGTTAGATCAGGGTTAGAAAATTTTAATACATAAATATTTTTTAAACGATCCAACGGTACGAGTATCAAGTTTATTACTAATTATAGTTTTAATTGTTAGTTTTCATAATAAAAAACTTTGGGGGAGGGGGCTTTGAATTTGAATTTGGGGGGAAATTAAACCTTGACAGGGGGATTTGAATTTTTGTAAAAACTTGAATAACCTGCCTACAGAAACAACCACATAAAAAATCAACTAAATTTAGTTGGTTATATTTTAGGCCGTATATTTTACCTTTTCATAAAACTTTGGGGAACGGGAATTTCCATAGAAATTTGAATATCTCGTCATTACAAAGCCAACGACAATAACCAGCCGAATTTAGTTGATTTTATTTTAGTCTGAAAAAATTAAATTTTTATGATATTTTAAAGGAAAATCCGAATTATCATGAAAATTTGATTTAACCAATAATTACATAACCAACCGACTTTTTGAATCATTCGGTTGGATTTTAATTCAACTTGTTATGTAATAGTTACTTTTTCCCCTTCCCTTTTTGTATATCTTATACTTAATCTATCATATCATTATAATACCCAATTTTTGGTGTAGTCAACTTCACACTCTTCAAATTCAAATGTAATCATATCACAAACTTAATCATGAGTATGTATTTGATGATATCTCCTTTTTAATGTATAGACATATAAATTTATAGTTTTTTTTACATATGTGTGTTTGTATTCAAATATCTCAAATATTACATGTATATTCATATGTTAAATAATGCTTTTGGTAAATAGTAGGTAATTGACAAAATCACTTTATTCTAACGGATGTTGAAGACAATGATGATAAAGAAGAAGATGGCTCACTTGTGAATAAGTTAATGATTTTAAAGATGAAAGACTTCAAATATCTTAAGCCCCCTACCACACTTTTAAATTGTGTTGAATCCACTGATGTACCCTTCCCGTGTTTACCAATATGCAACTTAATGTCCATTTAATTGTTCTCTAAACTATAATCAGACAACACGACCTTTTCGAACAGATTTATGGCATACCCAATAGTGTGATAATATTATAAGGTCACTCATATAAAATAATATAATGATTTGCTATTGAAATTTCATAATAGTTGAAAGACTCGTACATGTAACAAGGAGATCATCTACCTACACTCCAATTATGAAGGTTTTAGTTCTCTCCATTTTTGTATATACCGCATACTCGTATGGATATTTAGTGAAAGCCCCAATTTTTTGATGTACTTACTGAAAAGAGCATACTAGGCTGGTGGATCCTGATGAAATCTGTACAAAGCTTTTATCAACCTATACACCATTTTTCTTTGCAAATCTCTCAAGTTGGGTTACGTAAATTGTATCATGCAATTCTCCGTTCTGGAAATGCGAACTCAACATTCAAATGATGAACCTACCACCCATTTTTCCGTGCATTCTAGTAACATTCTCACAGTCTCAAGCCTTGTCAGTGGTGGAAGTACCTCATCATAATCCACACCTTGCTTTTCTACGTAACACTTCATGATTAACCTAGCATTGTGCTTAATTTCCCTGTTTATGTCCCTCTTACGCCTAAAACCCCACTTCAAATGCACAGTTTTTCCCATGTGGCAATTCGACTATGGCCCGTGTGTTAGTTTTTTCAATGGTTTCAATCTCGTTGTTCATGGATTGTTCCCATATTTTTCTCATTTTCAGCTTCCAACGCGTCCGTTTCATTATAAATATCACTCAGTACACGAAAATTCTGAGGTTCACTATTGCTACTATTTGATGACTTACTCTGTGCATAATTTTGTGCGCTACTTTCCCTGTCTCATATTTCTCTGTTCGGATTGTATGGCTCCCTGTATTCATGCTAGAAGTTGTTGGTTCCTCCTCGCTTTGATAGCCACCTTGTTCAGCACCTTCATTCGACCGATTTTCCTATCAAAATAAATGAATCATGTGATCCAGAATTCTATGATTCCTGTTCAACAACTCATAGCCGTGGCCTTTTTTCTTCAAATATAATGTCATGTATAGAGCCAAAATTTGGATTATAGGAGCGATACACTTTAGTTCTGTCCTCTCTCCCGATATTAACCACACCAACTTACGGCAATCACTGAGTTTGCTTGTATGCATACTAGGCAGTTTCATTTGGGCCACACAATATTTCACAATAATTTAAGAATTCTTTCGAGTTAAATTATCCACCCCTGTCCATATGAAACACTTCAATTTTTCTTTTGATTCTTTTTCAACCAAGATTCTAAACTTTTTGAATGCATTGAAGGCCTCAATTTTTCCTTTCAACTTTAAAATCAACACTAAATAAGTAAAGTCATCAACTAAGAGTAAAAAATACATGTTGGCCGCTGTTGTCTATGGTGAAATACGTCTGGAAATATCACCATGAATTAATCCCAACACCTCCAACACCCTCTTAGCTCGATAATCAATATTCTTTGGAATAGAATTTCTGATTTTCTTTGACATTAAACAACTTTCATATAAAGTCTTCAGTTAAAAGAAAATAGGTATGTCGTATACCATTATGTTGATATTAATTTTATCACTTGAAAGTTAACATGGCCAAACCTTGAGTGCCACACCCAAGTTGATTATTCCCTATTAACTAGTAGACATGAAGGTTTCAAAGTTTCTAGGATAATCTTTTATAGTCTATTTTTAGAGCGTCTACCTTTCATGACTAAGCATTTTTTACTGTCATACACCCACAAATAAAGCCCTCTAAGTGTGACATCATTCTTTTCCCAGCTAGTTGACCCAAAGATATGATATTGCTGCACAAGTTCACGAATATATTAGACCTTATGGATATTCAATTATTCTCCTTTTTTGCATCTAAAACCAACTTTACCATTACCCTTCATAGCGACGCCGAACCTGATTTTCCAGTCACGCTTTCATCTAAACTCTTGAATTTAGACTTGGTACCAGTCGTGTGATTTGATGCTCCATTACCTAAATACAATACTTTTGACTCTCAATTCTTGTTATCATTCTCATTTAATCAACGAGGTTGTACTTCATTCTCATTCATTTAATAATCTTGGTTGTATTTCGTACTCATTCACATAAATATTGCCTTTGCTTATTTTCTACACTCAACCACTAAGTGAGTTTTGAAGATAGTGTGTTTATGTGCATGTTTTATCATTTCTCTTAAAACACTTTATCTCTACAAATTAGATTGCTTTCTTCACCATATCCATTATATTTCAAAAAATATGAAATATCCTAAAACACATTCACCCCCACTATGTTTTATTAATTACCTAATAGATTGGATCGATAAAAAATATTTTTAAAAAATTAAAAACACTAGTTCAGGACTAAACACTAGTTACGTGTACTAGTCAAACTGATGCTTGAGTTTTAAAATGGCAAACCAAATAAAATTATTTTGATCTAAAATTTTGGTTATATCACTAATATGTATATCTATCGACTTCCATAAGGTTGGATCGATGAAAAATATTTTAAAAAAATCAAAACACCAATTTAGGACCAAACACTATGTGTTAGTCAAACTAATATTTGACTTTTAAAATGGCAAACCAAATCAAATTATTTTGATGTGAAATTTTGGTTATATCACTAATATGTATATCTATCAACATCCATACGGTTTGATCGATGAAAAATATTTAAAAAAATTGAAACACCAATACAGGACCAAACACTATGTAGTTGTGTTATGTTTGACTGTTGAAAATGGAAAACCAAATTTGTTTTAATCTGAATTTTCGTTATATCACTAATATATATATCTATTGAAATCCATACAGTTGGATTGATGAAAAATATTTTTAAAAAAATCAAAACACCAATTCAGGACTAAACACTAGTTAGCTGTACTAGTCAAATTGATACATGAATGTTGAAATGTCAAACCATAGAAAATTATTTTGATCTGAAACTGATGTTTGACTTTTCAAATGGAAAATCAAATAAAATTATTTTGACCTAAAACTTTGGTTATATCACTAATATATATATATATATATATATATGTTGACATTTATACTGTTGGATTGATGAAGAATATTTTTTAAAAACTAAAACAACCAATTTAGGATTTAACACTAGTTAGATGTACTAGCTAGTCAAACTGTTGTTTGACTTTTCAAAACCAAATAAAATTATTTTGATTTAAAACTTTGATTATGATTTGATTTTCTGATTCATATTTAATTATTATATGAATCCAACCGTACAGATATAACAATTTTCAAAAAGTAAAGGATTCTCGGGAAAAATCAACTAATTTAAATAAGTAAATCTTAGTTAGTTTTAAAAAATGGATTTAGGGGTTTGTAACCCTATAATGTTTCTTCTATTTTCTTGATTACTTTTAACCAATAAGATATAATTAAACTTAATAGTAAATTCCACTGCACACTAATACTGGTGGGATTTATGATAAATAATAAAAATCACGATTTTATGTTCTTTTTAAAATAATGGTTAAAATAAGTTTTTGTAAAATTCAAATTCTTGTAAAAAAATCATAATATTAAAATAATTTACCAAAAGTTAGATATCATGGAAATAATTTAAAAAATTTAAATTGGAAAGCACTTAATTAAATTATGGCCCGAACCATTAAAAAACCTAGTTAATTACCATTTTCTATACAAGACCATCACAAACAAAAGCAAAAGCGGTGGCCGCCTGCATCTATATCCACTCGCATCTCCGAACCCCCTCACTGTCTCTCAATAACATGAAGTCCTGAACTCAAAACAAACCAAAAATATGTCACTACAGCGAGTCGACCCACATTTCTCTCTCTCCTCATACTTGGACCCCCCTGCCTCCACCATCTTCTCCCCCGCTCACCTCACTTTAATAGTCCTCATCCTGTTACATAAATTTATTTCAATTCTTCTCCGAACTCTCGGTCTCTCCGACTTTTTCCGACCCGAAGTCTCTCGGTCGACCCGATACAACTCCTCCACCATCGACGGAGATCGAAGTTCTTGGCGCGTTGGAGACGTTGTTACACGCGCTAAGGTCGGAGAGTTAGCGAACTCGAAATGACTTGGCGTTGGCGCTTTACAATCTCTCATTGATAAAGAGTAACCAAGTTAAAATGATTAAACTCAGAGTAGTTACAATTCTGTTAAGTTTGTTAGAGAATGATGATGTGGCGGTGTGAGTATTACCCGTGTTGTGTAATATGGCCAGGTGTGTGGAGGGAAAGTCAATTATGTTGCATCACAATATGGCGATGAGTTTGGAGATGATGTTCTGGAGAGTTGACTCTGAGTCGACTCGGGATAATTGTTTGGCGGCTTTGTAATATGAGATTTAGTGGTTTAACTTTAGAGTGTGGGGATGGGGAGGTTTTGAGTAGATTTTGAGTGAGGTTTTTGATAAAAAGGTATGTCAACTCGATTGGGAGAGAAAAGGTGAGGATGATGTTGAATGTTTTGAGAGGAAGCTAAGCAGGAGGTGGATTAAAGCTTGATTGTGTCTGCGTGTGTATATTCAAATTCACATATGCCCGGAATATTGGGTTGCCAAAATATGCCCGGAACCTTGGGAAAAGGAAATTTTCCGGTTTCCGATGAGATTTTTTTTAAACATTTTTTATTGAATTCAACCAAGAGCAGTCGAATTTAAAATTGTATTTTAGACCATATAAGGTCGAATTTAATTTTTGGGCAGGCCTTTTAAATTTTCCAGAAAATTCAAATTTTTGTGCGGGATTTTCAAATTTTAATTGAAAATATAAATTCGACCACCTTTAGTCAAATTTGGTCGGTCGAATTTAAGCGGTTGTATTTATCCAGTCTTAATTAGTCGGTCGAATTTAGTTAAATACGGTCGAACTTCTAAATTCGACTGATTTTTTTGGTGAAATTTAGCCTTTTTTCTTCTAGTGTGATGAGTATACAAAATATACTGAAAATATCTATTTTTCACAATATCATAGTGGTGAACTAAGTGAAGAAGTGAGCGTTATTTCACCCCAGGTTTTTTATTCACAAAAAATAAAAGATAAAAGGGCCCAAATAAAAAAATTTACGAAATAGGAGGATGAGATGCTTATTTCGGCATTCCAAAATTTATCATCCGACCCTATCACTCGAGTTCATCAAACTAATGGAAGCTATTGGGAAAGAGTATATGACAATTTTATTATGCATGAAGATGTTCAATCTGACTGTACTTAGAACTCATTGTCTGTTATTGAACTTGAGATTAATAAATTTCATGTATTTTATAACCAAGTAGGTGCACCAAGTGGCTGATCCGAAAGTGATAAGGTAATTTATAGTCTTTATTTAGTTTATTATAAACAAGTTTAATGTAATTTTATGGTTGATTTACTTCTTGTAATAACTAAAACAGATCAACCGTGCAAAAGATATGTACAAAACCTTGTACAAAACTAATATTTCGTTAGAGTATTGCTAGAATGTTTAGAGAAACCGAAATGGAATGTAAGTTTTGCTACAAAAAATCCAAAAAAATCAAAGGGACAGTACTACAACTTCTTCTCCATGTACTCCTGAATGCGTGGTGTGGGAGAACGAACTTTAAAAACTAGTGGGGAGGAAAGCTGCAAGAGAGATGGAGAAAAAAAGGAAAAGACCAGAAAATAAAATTGATGATGGTGGAGCTGCCATTTTAGAACAAATGAGAGTTGATTAATTTGAATCTAAAAAAGAAAAGAACAAACATTTTCACCATGTTGTGAATCATTATCCATATGTCCTCTACCGCCCGAAGTACAATTTTTGTACTAAATTAAAAAATAACCTTTAATCTTTTACTTGATTGGTTGACTTTAAATTTTTAATATATATTGCTCTCTATCTCTCTCTCTTGATATATATACATATATATATATATCACAGTTTACCAAGTAATTTTAATAATTAGAATAAAACAAAAAAGACGTCAATAATAACAACAACTAAAAAGAAAAAAAGAACTTAAAAATAATATTATCAGTTTGAGTATTGTTAGAAGTATCAAATTGTATACCAAAATTTGGTTCCAAATTACAGGACATGGTGACTGAGATGATATTATTGGTGGAATTTGTGTGAATGTAGGGGGTCTGCTATTATTAATTGATTTATAGCATGACATGTGACAGTTGAAATCTAGTTTGGTTACCAATTTGGTACCTCTATTCTAATTACTTAATTACAAATTGTCACTTATAGTGCTTAACACTTGTGCAATTTTACATTTTTGGATTTTTTTTTACATTTTTAAGTTTTCAAATTAGTATCGTTTCAACAACATGACAAACTATTACACATAATAATCATTTACGACATTTAAGTGCTTCAAATCACAACCACATACTATCATCTTAAAAAACAAATGATTATTATATTTTTATATTTTATAAGTTCTCAGCCATGGTGAGGGGTATAATGATTCCATTAGGATATAACAACCCGTGAGTGGTCTGTGTTAGTTGCAACAGCTAGGTGGTATAACAACACTACCGCAACTCGCACATGTAGATCTTTCAAACTCCAAATGAGTAGGATGAGTTTGGTGGTTCTTGTATTACACTTGAAAATGTAATGTAATGAGCTCGTCACAAACACCTAACAATTAATATCATAACCCTTAGAACTAATAATTTTCTGATTGTGATAAACAGTTAAGATAGACATGGGATATCGAAGGAGGTCACCCCTTAACGTTTTAAGATTCTTTTAGATGAAAAATTGTAGTTAATAAATTTAACTTGCCAGAACTGTTAACCCATATTATTTCCTTGATTCCTATTGCAAAAATTTAGTTTGTAGATGACTAACACCAACTTTATCTTAAGATAATCTTTTCAAACAAGTTGTCAAGTCCATTCTGAAAAAAATAACTCTAGCATGTTTGAATCGAGCTCAGCTTGAGATCGATACAAAATTAGTAAATCGGTTTGAAATTAAATAACTCGTGTTCGGCTCGTTAGAGCTCAAAAAAAACGTATAATATTTTTTCTATTTTAATGCTATATATTTAAACTGCCACTTCTTTATTTAAGAAGCCATTTTAAAATAAAAATCTACAATAAAACACAGCAAAATTGAACATTACAACATAAATCAAATTTGTGCATCGTGAGAGATATAGAAAGAGGATAAAGGATTATGGAGAACTAAGAGATGATAGAAGATTGAGTCGAGATATGAACCTTAACTATAGCTTTAGCTTCAATGTGTTTTAGTTTTACATATTTAGGGATTAGGTTAGATTAAATCAATTTACTTTAGGTGGGGCTGGGCCTAGTTTTTTTTTATATTGATAGTTATACTTTAGTCTTTATTTGTTAATTTAGCCTATTAGTTTGCTTAAATATTTAATATGAAAATAGTAATGTTAGCGAGCTGCTCGATTTGTACACTAGTATGACTAGACTCGCTAATATTCGATAAGTTCAAGTTCGACTCAGTTTACTAACGAGCTCGAGATCGAACATAAATTTTGTTCGATCAAGATGCTCGGCTCGGCTCGTTAAGAAAAAAGGTTAAACTCGGCTCATTTTCGTCAAAACTCGGCTCGACTCGATTCGTTTATATCCCTACTCTTATGTACCAATTCTTCGGTCTTGATAGATTCATTTATATATATAATATTATTTGATGTCTATAATGAAATTATACACCTAGGGTGGGTTGAATAGGTGTTATTTCTAACTAATATCGATTTGAAAGTATTACCGAATATTTATCAAACTGTCAGAAAACCTCTTGTTATATTCCAATATCTGTTGTCAGCAAGCTGACACCCGATATACAATGCAGAAATTAAATAACATCAAGTAAATAACACAACACAGAGAGTTTTAGCCAGGATCGACCCCTATATCTAATGTTTTACATCCTGGTCCCTTACCAACTTGGTAAGAGAATATATTATTAATCACTTAAATGATAGGATTATAAGATTCAATAATATATCTCCCTTTATCCCTTATTCCTGATAGCAGCATGCTGATAACACCTGTTCCCTTGAGTGGATTGTCCTTAAAGCCCTATACCAAACCTGCATAGCCTTCTCTAGCAATCTAACTCCTCGAAGCCTTGTTATCTAAACTCAACTACTCAATAACAAATTTTTACATCTTGAACGATACAATGAAAATTATAAAAGAAAATTTGAACTCGATGAATATAAATTACGTAAATAAATTTGAGCTCAGAATAAGAATATTCAATGAATGCAAGTTGTATTTTCTCACATGGCATGGTGTATACTTCGTGGATCAGCCTCAAAAAAAGTATACCCCAGTGTGTTTATGGACTAAGTTAAATTTCAAATCAATTCAACAATACTCCCAATCTTGACCAAGTCTCACAACTAGTTTAAACTAAAGATAAAAGATATATAGAAAAAGATTTTAAAAACGTATATCTTTAGTTTAAATTCAAATACCAATCGAACAAGAAAGTTATTAAGATAAAAAATTTATTTACAACTTTCTAGAAAATAGCAAATGGGTTTAATAAAAAAGTTTGATGAAACAAAGAGCTCTAATATAAATAAACATGTCAAATATACCATAGAGTCCTTACAAAAACTCTTTCCTATCTATTTCCTCAAAAATCGTAATTTCAGTTTATCCAGAATAACTTGAAGTTGTAACTCTAGGCTCGCTGATAACCCTATCAAAATATTGTTAGCTTGCTGATATAATAACTATATTATAATATTTGACTTCTGTGAAATAGTATTAGTAACAATTATAGATACATTATAATCAGCTTGCTATTAAGATAACATATCAAGCTATAAGTATATGATAGTCCCCCTGAATCATATATCACGTGGTCATAAGATAAATATATAAAGCAATCATAACATCATCATATTAAATTAAACCGCATTCAAGTTATTCAAACCAAAATAAACCAGATTAATTCCAACAAATGAGATAGAGAAGCATAGGGTCTCTCCTCGAAAGAAACTAAATGAGATAGAGAAGAACAGAAATTTGTAAGAAATTATATGGCTTCAATAACAATGGATGGATATTATTAGTCACCAATATTGCGTATCAATTTTATCATTGATCTATCATAGTTATGCTTTGAAGCAACTACCACAAAATATTTGCTCAAATAAAGTTTGGATTTATTTATCTTCATTCTAATACAAGGTTGAAAATTTAAATCTATTAATCAGGCTCAATAATGTTACTAGATAGTTTCAGATAAAAGCATGTTAAGACACAAAGTGAGACAAGAAAAACACTGACATTAATTCAAAATCCTGACAAATAATCTATAGTAGCAGAACATTAGACGAATAGAACATTAATTTTGAAAGTTAATAAACATGAATTAATCACTTTGATTAGCCAGGGATAGAAAACAAAAGTGATTTACAGCTTTACTCATTGATTGTGCTATTTTCATATCTATTAGTTACCTAAACAAAAAGGTAAAGAGAAGCCCAAAGCAGTAATATAAACTTCACTTTCTCTCTATTTAAGATAATTAAGTAGTTGAGAGTACAAAGCAGAAGATTTTGGTTATATAGTGTCCTGTAACATGTGTTTTATATAATATTAGTCACGTAGCTCAGTGTAGATGCAGTGTCTGTAAAATAAATTCCTAAATATCAGAGGTGAGAAACCTAGAGAGTTGAGGACTCAGAATTCAAATTCTAGGATTAAAATAGAGATAGATTAGTTGAACTGGTCCATTACATACATGTCATTTATGTAAATTACATTGTAACTTGAGGGTTTTCAGTACAAACAAAGAAAAAACTAAGAATTCTTAGTTGGTAAATACATTCAATACAAAGATTGTCAAATCAATTTCAATAAAAACCCCAAAATTAAAACCTAAAAAATTTTCATTTCTAATTTAATATAAATAAATTGAGTAGAGTGCTCAATTCGATTTGAATGAAAACTCACAAATTGATTTTCTACGAAGACCCAAAAGCCCAAGTCGATTTGCTAAGATAAGACCCAGCAACTAAGCCAAGCAGTTCCATGGATTTTCTGCATTAGAGAAAATAAAAAAAGTTAAATAGCTCTTCTGCCTTTTGTAGAATAGATCGATCTGAAAGATTATGTAGAAGAGATTGAAGGGATCCGAGAACCATTGTCATAGATGGGAGATGGCCAAAGGGGGAGGAAGTTGCTCGTGAACAGGTGGAGAGAGATACAATATCAATTACACTTGCACGCTAATCGACGTTTTTTAGCTTGAGCTTTGTAACGTGAATTAAGCAGGGTACATAATAGGTACGCAAGTATAAATAATTAAAAAGTGAATAATGATAAGATATATATAGGGGTATTTCATTAGAATTTAGTTTATTATTTTATAATAAGTGATAAAAAAAGTAATGCTAAAAAATTTAAAATATAATTGAATCATTAAATTGATCAAGTAATAAACGAAATTTACGTGTAACATATTTTTATGTAAAAATCTATAATATGGTTTATGAAGAGTTAAGTTCTATATTTAATATTTATATAATGTTTATGACTTTTTTAAAAAAAATTCAAGTTGAAAAAGATTTTTGAAAAAATAATATCAATTTTTAAAAAATTTACAAATATATATATACTTTTTAATTATTTGCATAATTATGATTTACAAATATTTTTTTTTCAAAAAGATGACTTTTTTGCAACTTGATGCAATTATATGTAATCTCCACGGGTTTTTGCGTTTGACTAGATTGCCAAAAAACTCGATACAACTATTTGCATATTTGGTTGATTTTCGTTGCATAGTATTTTTGTAAATATTTGTAAAAAACAGTAAAATTGTAAAAAAAAATCGTATTTTTGGTAATTTCTCTAATTTTTAATCTACTTACAAAAGTTCAACTTTTTCAAATTAAGAAAAAATAAAATTTGTGCAAGAAACATTTTTTTCATGTTTGTTTCAACATTTAAAAAATTATAATTCTGAAATATGATTCTAAATTTATAAGAAATAAACATACTTTCCTATATTTATTGTCAAAATTATAAAATCTACTACAAATTATTTATGATAAGATAAAAATACTTAAATAAAATAATGTGATGATCATTTTCGTAGGGACTAAAGATGACTTTGAAAATGAAAGAAAAAAAATACGAAAACTTAATAAATTTATTTTAACCAAATATTGAAAAAGATAGGTTTTTACCGATTTTTTGTAAATCCAAAATTTCATTATTAAATTTAGAAGAAGTATGTCAGGAGGAGAGAAGATTGTGTTAGCAACCGGCCCAGTTCACATTTGTGCGTCGGCGATATAGGGAACCAACGCTTATGAATTTGTTTTGGCATCACTGTTTCAATCAGCCGACGCTTATCTTAATTTTAGGCGTCGGTTGTTTATAAACCGACACATTTGTATATTTTAAACGTCGGTTATTCATAGCAACCGACGCAATAAGTCTACTCATGGGCACAATAGCGTCGCCTAAACTAGCAACCGACGCTTAAATGTGTATAAGCGATGGTTTTCTCTAAAACCGACGCAAAAGGTGCGAAATATTAAGCAAAAATTATGCAGGATTTAAGTAAAGCACGACAATGAAAGTAAAAGAAAAGAGGGGAACTTCAGTGTTAATAGACAGAAATATGGGCAACAGCTGCCTAGGTGAACAAGACCCCTTCAACTTGACATAGCAGCTCCAACAATGTACAATGAGTGATATATAAGCATGAAACGGAGCACTATGAATACCTCAGTTATCATTTGAGCTTCCTTAGCTAGTCCTCACTAAAAGAATAATGATTTGCTCCAAAAGCTTCACATATTTTTAGGATTTTATTCTTTGCTTTTCCTCGGAGACGAAGACCGCAAATATATTTTTCTCAACCTGTATGATATTTCACTGTCAGGAAATCAATATTATCATATACGACTCGTATGTATATAAAAAATGATGAAAGCAATAACAATTATAGGTAAAAACAACTGAATAGGTAATGAAAGGACTACATATACGTTACCCAATTTCTCTACGAAATAAACTTTTCAGTTTTCACTACTTCATCTCAAGTGAATATAATCAACCAAATCCAGAGGTATCAACCTTTTCCCCACAAACAGGATCAATGACTGGGTGCCCCACAACAGCCTGCATCAAGTACACATTACCCCCGGTAGCATGAAATAAAATCCTTTCAAATGACATGGATTTCGCTTTAGGGACAAGACCGCTTATAAAAGCCAATTTAACTTTTTGCAGAGTACGATATATGATGCGAGGTATGATAGAAAATGGGGCAAGACAACACTATAAGAAATTTGCAATCAGACAACGATTAAAAAAAACCGTCATCCTAAAAAATCATACAACGGTGAATTAATTTTGCAGAAAAAACAGTTGTGTGAGCTCCAGAACAAACAACGGATATCCATCTTTTTTAAACTGTTGTACAAGTTGTATCCTCTCATCGAATCGGACAACGGTTTTTTAAATATATTGTTATAGTAGATCTTTCACACAACGATTACAAACCGTTGTTACTATGTTAACGTATAGGGATATAAGACAACGGTTTTGACATTACATTGTGTAATTCATGTTAGTGTAGGTGCCCTAGAGGCAATACATTATTCTTTTATCTTTATGTCAGTTGATCATTCAATAAATGTATTTATTATGACCTTAATTACTGCGATATTTTGTTAGCATAATAAATGTCCTTAGAATCATGATACAAATTATATAGTTTAAGTACATGACTTGAACTTGAGATTATATAATATATCATATTCTTAAAGGTCCCTAGTCGAGTATTATTATATAGGACAATAATAATACATAGATAGACTAGTATGTTGTTTGACAAGATAACCACATCTCATTGGTTATAAGTATGGGGATACTAAAGTCAATACATAGGTACATGTGAGAGTACATGGTACTGGACAGACCCACAGTGAGATTCTTCATGTTTAATAAAGTCATAAGAAAGACTCACAGTGATAATGGTGTAATGATCCTTTGACTTGAAATCATTATATTTCTATACGAGGATTAATATACTTTGACTACATTAAAAGTTACTTTTGATCGGGTGATGATAAAAGTGGACATCGGGTATATCATGAGTCATATGAGAAATATGAATGATAGATAAAGGATTTAACCCTCCTATAATTAGGAGAGATATTATTGGCCTCTTAATTGAGTGAGATTATAAAAGCATGGCCATGCTCAAATAATGATTTGTCTCGATAATCTACTCATGGATCATGTAAACCCGGATTAAATGTTGAAGAGGATGACTAAATACATGCCTCGAGTTTAATCTATAATATGTATGGTTAAAGGGATTATATTACATGAAAAACATTAATCACGAAAGGTTTTATCTAATCACGATCTAATTATTGTTTAATTGGGTAACAATGATGTATTACTAGATACCGCTCATTGTTTATAATTTTATTGGAGAATAAAATTATTGCCAATTAAATAATAGCCTATAGGGTCGCACAAATAGAGCACTTAATGGAATAGTTAATTTAAATTATGGATTTAAATTAATTGATGATTATTTGAATTTTATTATAATTAAGTAAGACTTAATTGAGATAATATAAATTCGAATTAAAAGTAAGGTTTTTGCCCATAATAATTAAGTATGACTTAGTTATTAATTAAATAATAGAAATTCGTCTTTATTATTTAATCCAATACCTACTAGGGTTGGGCTTTGCTATTATAGGCCTTTTTAATCAATTATTATAAATAGATAATGAGAGGTTAAAGAGGCTTGTACGTTTTTTAAGAAAACCCTAGCAACAAAGAGAGGCAGAGGCAATTCAGATCGTCAAGAAGGAGGCTAGTACATCCATTCTGTAGTGAAGTTCGTGAGACGTTCTTGAAGGTGCTCGTGTGGATACCATAGAGGTGTGTCTCCGAGAGGTAGACACAAAGCGTGATAGCTAGGATCTCCGTTGAGTTCGTGAAAGTTAATCTCTTGAAAGGTATGATTCGTTATCTCCATAATCTGCCCATAATTATACATGGATCCTGTTTTTGGGTTTCGAAATTTTGTTTTGTTTACATTTATCCGCTGCGTTTTATGCCTTCGGAACCCAACAATGGCCAGAGCTACGTGTATAAGGGGCTGATTTGGTTACGTGTTTACTGTATTTTTACAAGTATGCATGTCTGATGAGTCTGCCATGATAACAGTTATGTTATATGAGTCTGCCATGATAACAGTTATGTTATATGAATGATATGATAAATCTGTTAATGATCTATATAATGATACTAGTATGTTTAAGATCTGCCATAACTCATATGTATGCGATCTCTTAAAATATGTATACTGATACACGTTTTTGGTAACTGGGATATGGATCGTGTGTATACTGATACATGCTTCTGGAATAGTATTCTGATACATGTTTTTCTAGTATTCTGATACTTGATTTTGCAAAAATTTCCGCCATACGCTTAGGGTTTCATTTTTAATTTGTGCTTATGACATACGCTTTACTTATTTATTATTCTTGATTGGATCATGATAAATGATAAATAGTATGTCATCTTTATATGATCTATCATGTTCTTTAATGGTTACTTGAGCATGGTGCATAGTTATGGCCTTAAGACCTTAGTTGTAATGGTTTATTCTTTTGGTTTGTAATAAATACGACTTGCATGTCATTTTCTATTTGTAGTTGTTTTATCTCGAATGTAACTCGAGTTCTTTTGTAAGTTCATTAGTATAATTCTTAATGTAACATCCAAGAAGGACAAGGGAAAGAGGAGGCATCCTATGGAGGCCAAGGAGACAATGGAAGCAATAGAGAAGACATATGTAATAGTTATTTTTACACCATAGATTGACCTTGATCTTTTCATTAGCCTGAAAAGATTACATAGGATTGGGCCATAACTATTGCACGTTTACTTTACGTACTTTTCATATGATGTATAAATAGTATGTGTAGAGTAGAAAATGCATGTTTTAATTAGATTAATGATGCATGTATGTATTAGATACATCACCCATGCCATGCCTTTAAACAAGATAAAATCTGTAACGACTCAAGATTTAAAATTAACAAACGATCATGAGATTCTCGTGTTTATGAAACACGGAATAAAATACGAATTTTCTTTATTTCTGACATGGGGCGATTTTGTCAACAACGGGTTCATAGAACTTGTAAGGCTGTGGGTTTTAAGCGAGACCGATGTGACTCCTCCACTACCTGGAAATCAAACCATTGACGAGTATTGATTTGAAGTATTTTATTCAAGGAAAAATTGGAAATCTCTTTATGATGGGATCATGATCGTTCTAAATTAAAAATCCCTAAGTAAAAATATTAAGTTTTAATCAGATGCTTTCCAATGAATGAACACTCATTAAATCCTAGATCGATAAGGGGAAGGGCTGTCAGTGGCAGGGGACTCCTATCTATCATGGTGAAATGCGACGAATATAAACGGTTATATTCGGAAGTTGTATCATTGGGTCTAACTTAACTGAGTCATCATAATAAGGTGAATATAAACGGTTATATTCAACTATTATGAACTTAGAAGCATAGATTTTGGTTAAAAATCTATTAGATAGATAAGATCAATTGTTGTTCACCAAATTATCCAAGAATTATATATGATATAATTGACAACTATTATCTACCTAAATAATCATGTTTTAAGGATACCAGTGGTTGACTTAGAACATGACGAAATATGGATCTTGGCTCACTAGAAAGATTTATGGGATATACTTTCCGAATTAATAGTTAGGGCTATTAATTTGATAAAAAAAATAGTGGGAGATATATTACGAATATATCATAATCATATGAACATAAAATTTTAACTCAGACAATCTAATATTTATTTTGCGCTTTTATTATTGTAGATACTGAGTAATGGCAAACAACACAAACACACTATCCGTACGTTCAGTCCTTGAGAAGGACAAGCTGACAGGAGGAAACAACTTCCTAGACTGGCAGAGGAATTTGAGGATTGTCCTCAGGCAGGAGCGCAAGCTTCGTGTCATTGATATTCCTCCTCCAGGCCCCCTTCCTGAGGGTGCTACTGCTGATGAACGAGCAGCACGCACAAGGGATGAGAATGATGCAAATGATGTTGCATGTCTTATGTTGGCAACTATGAGTGCTGAGCTTCAAAGACAGCATTTGCATATGGATGCATATACTATCAATGAGCACTTGCAAAGCATGTTTGCAAGCCAAACTCGTCAAGAAAGGTTCAACACGAGTAAGTCACTTTTTAATTGCAAACAAGGGGTGAGTGAACCAGTTGGCCCACATGTTCTGAAGATGATTGGTTACATTGAGTACCTTGAAACTTTGGGTTTCCCGATTGGTCCGGAAACTGGTATTGACCTAATCATGAATTCTTTGAACAACAAATTCACTCAGTTTGTTGTGAACTACAATATGAATGAATTTGACAAAACACCTACTGAATTGTTGCATATGTTGAGAACATATGAGACCAACATGAAGACAGCTGAACCTGCTCCCATACTGATGGTGGGAAATAAAGGTAAGGCCAAAGGGAAGGGCAAATGGAAGGGTAAGAAGAAGATTGGATCTGATTCTACACCCAAGGCAAAGTCAGGTCCCAAACAGGCTTTAAAGCCTAAAGGTGGTGTGGCCAAGGGTGAATGTCACTACTGTAAGAAAGATGGTCACTGGAAGAGAAACTGTCCAATTTACTTGGAGGATCTGAAGAAAAAGAAAGCAGTTCAGATTTCTGGATCAGGTATTTATGTTATAGAAGTCAATTTGTCTATTTCTACATCTTGGGTATTTGATACTGGATGTGCTTCTCACATTTGTATAAATGTGCAAGGCCTGCAGAGAAGTAGAACTTTGGCTAAGGGAGAAGTGGACCTAAGAGTAGGCAATGGAGCAAAAGTTGTTGCTTTAGCTGAAGGGACTTATTATTTATCTATGCCCTCTGGGCTTGTTTTAGACAAAAGTTTCAGAAAAAAATTAATTTATTTGATTTGCTATTTTAACAATCAACCAATGATTTAACCAGTGCTATTTATCCGTGTTTAGTCCCATGTTGATGTTTCGATTTTTTAAAAAATATTTATGAATGATCCAACCGTACGGATGTAAATATATATATATATATATATTAGTTATATAATCAAAATTTCATATCAAAATAATTTTATTTGGTTTGCCATTTTAACAGTCAAGCATGAGTTTGACTAGTACAGCTAACTGGTATTTAATCCTGAATTTGTGTTTCTATTATTTTAAAAAAAAATTTCAATGATCGAACCGTATGGATGTCAATAGATATATTTATATTAGTGATATAACCAAAATTTCATATCAAAAAAATTTTATTTGGTTTGACTTTTGAACAGTCAAGCATGAGTTTGACTAGTATAGCTAACTAGTGTTGAATCTTGAATTAGTGTTTCGATTATTTTAAAAATATTTTTCTATGATCGAACCGTATGGATGTTAATAGATATATATATTAGTGATATAACCAAAATTTTATATCAAAATAATTTTATTTGGTTTGACATTTTAACAGTCAATCATCAGTTTGACTAGTACAACTAACTAGTGTTAAATCTTTAATTAGTGTTTCAATTATTTTAAAAATATCTTTCAACGATCCAACAGTATGGATGTCAATAAATATATATATTAGTGATATAACCAAAATCTCATATCAAAATAATTTTATTTTGTTTGACATTTTAACAGTCAAACATCAGTTTGACTAGTACAACTAACAAGTGTTGAATCTTGAATTAGTGTTTTTATTATTTTAACAATATTTTTCAACGATCCAACCATATGGATGTCAATAAATATATATATTAGTGATATAACCAAAATTTCATAACAAAATAAATTGATTTGTTTTGACATTTTAACAGTCAAGCATCATTTTGACTAGTACAGCTAACTAGTGTTGAATCTTGAATTAGTGTTTCGATTATTATAAAAATATTTTTCAACGATCGAACTGTATGGATATCAATAGATATAGATATATATATAGAGGAATGGTCAAATACAAACTAAAATTAAAATAGAAACTTAGAACCAATGTAAGCCATTAGATCTACCTAATCTAATGGTCCCCCCTAAATCACACCACCCAACTATCCTGCACCCTCCCACACCCAATTTCAGCTTTTCCCCTCCGTTTTTAATTTGATATTTCCCGTCAAACCGTAATTTTTTTAAAAAATATGATTTCACTGTATTTTTCAACATCTCTCAACGATCGATTTGCATACCATATGTGTTATATTTCAAATTAATTTTAAAAAGAAAATTATTTGGTTTCTAGTTTCCATTCTAAATTGGTTTCTATTGGAGTAGCCCCATATATATATTAGTGATATAACCAAAATTTCATATCAAAATAATTTTATTTGGTTTGACATTTTAACACTCAAGCTTTAGTTTGACTAGTACAACTAACTAGTGTTGAATCTTGAATTAGTATTCAATTATTTAAAAGATATTTTTTAACGATCCAACCGTATGGATGTTGATAGATATATATATTTGTGATATAACCAAAATTTCATATCAAAATAAATTTATTTGGTTTGACATTTTAATAGTCAAGCAT
Source organism: Apium graveolens (assembly GCF_009905375.1). Taxonomy (NCBI): domain Eukaryota; kingdom Viridiplantae; phylum Streptophyta; class Magnoliopsida; order Apiales; family Apiaceae; genus Apium; species Apium graveolens. The sequence continues at coordinate 34,663 of NW_027420230.1, forward strand.
CAGTTTGACTAGTACAGCTGACTAATGTTGAATCTTGAATTAGTGTCTCGATTATTTTATAAATATTTTTCAACGATCCAACCATATGGATGTCAATATATATATATATATATTAGTGATATAACCAAAATTTCAGTTTAAAATAATTTTATTTGGTTTGACATTTTAATAGTCAGATATCAGTTTGACTAGTACAAATAACTAGTGTTGAATCCTGAATTAGTGTTATGATTATTTTAAAAATAATTTTCAACGATCCTACCGTATGGATGAATATATATATATATATATTAGTGATATAATAAATGTTTCATATTATATTATTTTATCAAAATATTTAATTTTTTCTGAAATTCTTCAAATGTCACCCAAATAAATAAATATTGACATTAATATGGTTGTATCATGAAATAATATTTCTTAAAAATTGAAATTATCAAAAATCATGTGCTAATTTAAGACAGAATCTGTCATAAATTATTATCCGCAAAAAATTTGAGAAAAGTCAAATTTACCGCCAAAATTTTAATTTCAATCGTAAATTGGATGTTCAAATATTTTCCGTCACAAAAATTTTGTCGTAAATTGAGATGAAATATTTTTTTATTTAATTTCAATTTAAAATTTTAATAAAAATATTTAACTTACGATGAAATGTTCACATCGTCCCAGCTTCAAATGATTTTTATTTTCCCTCCATTTTTTTTGGGAAAAAGGTTAAATTTCCCTCTTTGATAACTTACGACGAATTTTAATTTCCGTCGTTAATTTGACCATCCGATTTTTTCCGTTGCAAATATTTCGTTGTAAATTTAGATAAAATATTTTTTATTCAATTTCAATTTAAAATTTTTATAAAAATAGTTAACTTACGACAAAATGTTTAAATCGTCGCAACTTCAAATAATTTTTATTTTTGTTTAATCGTGTCGTGCATAATTTTATTAATAAAATACTAAACTTACGAAGGTTTTGGCTTTCGTCGTAAATAATTACGACGTTTTACTTTTTTCCGTCGTAAATTGGGCGCACATTTTTTTTCGTCGTAATTGGCCTATCTTGGTGTAGTGTAATTAGGATATTTTTCATTCTCAAATCGTGGAGGTTTCTTGACATAAACTTCCTTTTTAAGAAATCCATTTAAGAACACACTCTTTACATCCATTTGGTATAACTTGATTTTATTGTAGCATTCAAATGAAAGTAGTATTCTGATTGATTCCAATCTTGGAACATGAGCATAATTTTAATCAAAATTAATGCCTTCTTATTGATTGTATTCTTGTGCCACCCAAACATCACATTTATTAAATTGATTGAGTTCTTCTAGCATTTCCATGATCCAATTTTCATTATTAAGAGCTTCATTGATATTATGTGTTTCCTCCCTAGCTTGGAAAAGCTGAAAAAGCACAAATATTTGTTGCACCTTTTCTTATCTTAATTCCTTCTGATCTATCACCAAAATTAATTCTGGAGGATGATTTGTCACTGTCTGAGATGACTTTGGTAGAGAATTTTGAGCTATGACTTCCTCATTTGTTCAAATAGATACTTACCATCAAAATATATTCTAAAGCTTCTCAGTCGCTCTATTTTCCCTTGGACCTTTCAAAGTAAGTCTAGATAACTGTTCCAAAGTTTTATCAATAGATGAAGAAGTTCCATCTTTTTTATCAACTTCTGGAGTTGCATCTTTTGACTTGTCAACTTACTGTGAATCAGTATTCTTCACTGCCAGCTCGCTGCCAGTACCAGTACCTGCAACGTCTTCCTCTTCCCTTGATAGATCATCATTAAACTCTTGAAATGAGACATCAATAGACTCTTTAACAACATTTTTATATATATAGTATACACTCTATATGCATGACCTGTTAAAGAATAACCTAAAAATGTAACTTCATAAGATTTAGAACCCAATTTACCATCCCTTTCAGAATTTTAATTATAAAGCACTTTGTACCAAAGATATTGCAGTACCCAATATTAGGTTTCTTCTTCCTCAATTCATATGGAGTCTTGTTGAGTAATGGCCTGATTAGCACTATGTTAAGAACATAACTTGTTGTGTTGACAGCTTTTGCCCAAACAGTCCTTGGCAACTTGCTTTCCTGAAGCAAAGTCCATGTTATTTCTTGCAATGGCATGTTCTTATGCTCCACAACTCCTTTTTGTTGTGGTGTACGAGATGCAAAAAATTGATGTGTACTTTTTTTACAATAAGGAATAAAGTCCTTTTGGAATTAACCACCATGATCACTTCGTAGATCTATAAGTCTTGTTTCAAGCTTATTCTAAAGTAACTTGATTAGCTTATAGATCACTTCGTAGATCTATAAGTCCTTTTGGAATAAATGCACAATATTTTGTAGATAAAAACAATACCCAAGTATAGCTAGAATAATCATCAACAAGAACAAAAGCATACCACCTGCAATACTCTTATAAGCTTCTGGACCAAATAAATCTCTAAAGGTTTAGAAGTTGATACCACTTTCTTGACTTTGTGTGATGTTCTGATTTGCTTTTCTAGTTGACAAGCAGTACATGTTTCCATCTTAACATACTTCAATTTTGGTAATCCTCGAACTAGCTATTTTATTGATAGCTTGCTAAGTAATTTCATGTGTGCATGTCCAAGCCTTTTAGGAAAAATTTCTAGACTTATACCAATTGCTTCTAAATAACATGATTGTTCCTGTTCTTCAAAATCCAATACATATATAAAAAAATTCTATACTAGCAACTAGAGGAATTTTATTAGAACCCACAAGTATAATACACTCATGTTGACCAAACCTAATTTATGACCATCATTAAATAATTGACATATACTAAGCAGATTTTAAGTAAGATCTTTAACATATTGAGCTTTATTTAAAGACACAATACAATTACTAATTTTTCCTTTTCCAAGAATAGAAAGAGTCTTGTTATCATCAATTATGACACTTCCACCCTTCTTCATCTTTAGACTAAGAAACTGAGATTTGTCTCCACTCATGTGCATTGTTGCACCACCATCCAAAATCCATTAATTTGACTTTAATTTGGCCACGAGACAAACCTACAAAACAAATAAAGATAACTAAACATGTTGGTACCCATTTTAGCTTGGGTCCAGCATGGTTAGTAGATAGAACATATAAAACATTCAAATCATATTTTTTTAGCCTAATTTTAAACATTTTGGGAGTCTGATTCTTTGTTCTGCCGGTCTTGTCAGCTTGCCATTTTCGTTTAACAGCTTGCTCCGGTGAGCTGTCTGTCTATTCCATCTTTTTGACACTGCCCGTTTAACTTTGTATTGCTTAGCTAGATGACCTTTTTTCCCACCTGTGTTGCAACCTTTCCTGGGCAGAACATAGTCACTTCAAATCCCATTTTTGCCTTCATACTTCAGAGAATGATCATTTGATGTAGATACCATTCGAAGACCACCTTTATCCAATGGAACTCGAGTTTGTTGGATCATAGATTTGAGTACTTCTTTTCCTTGAACAAACTTTCCCCTTTATTTTTGAAGATTCTTGATTTCATCTTCCAGTTCCTTGATCTTCTTAGCTTATTCTTCTTAGCTTGTTCTTCCTTGAGTTCTTTTGTTTATTCTTACTCATAATTTGTTGGTTGTTTTTTTAAGTTGAGCAATTTGTTCCTTGAGATTTTTTATTATTCCAACATTTGATTTGGAATCCATTAGATCTAAAATGACTGTTCAAAGATGAATATTTTCTTATTCAAGCTCATAATTCTCATTCTTTAAATTCATAAGCTCAATCATTGATTGAATAGCTTTATCCTGCATGGCTAGTTCGTCTAAAAAAAATATAATGTACTTTAGAACTAAAAGAATTTACATCGCTACTTGAGTCTAATCCATTGTAATCAGTTTCACATGATTTTTCAAGTCTTACATAATCTAAGTTAACCATCTCTCCACTTGACTCATCATAATTTGAATCTTAATCATCACTTCAAGTCAGAAGTGCTTTAGATTTCCTCTAGTCTCTGAAATCAGCTTCATGTTTAGGCCGTTTTAACTTATTTTTCAGCTTGTAGCAATCTCTTTTGAAGTAAATTTTGTTTCCGCATTCATGACATGTGTCTGCCTTTGAATTTTTCTTTGCACCAAAAGCTTTTCCTTTGTCTCTCCTCATTCTGTTCTTCTTTTCAATCAGTTTCTTGATTTTCCTTGACATGAGAGTCATTTCTTCATCTGACTCTTAGCCCTCATCTGATTTCAGCTTGTTAACAGACGAGTGCAAAGATAAATTATTATTTTCTCATTTGGTAGTTTGACACGTTCAGATTTGATGGCTTCAATTCTTGACTTAAATTTTTCCAGCTCAGCAAAGATAGTTAGATGATCCATTATATTAGAATTTATAGCAGATTCCAAAATTGTAGTCTTGGATTGATAGATAAAGGGAACCGAGCTAAATACTATCATGTTGATCTCCTCTTGTGAAATCTTCTTTCCCAATATTTGTAAACCATTTATTATATTCTGGAACCTTACTTAAGCTTCCTTGATAGTTTCAACATCTTCAAGCTTGAAGTTTCCAAGATCATTCAATAGAGCACTAAGTTTAACTTTCCTCAATGCTTTTAATCCTTCATGGTATGTTTCAAGAGCATTTCAAATCTCCTTGACAGTCTTGAAAGATGATAATTTATCATATTCAGCTTAATTTGGACCCATAATAAGCATGCTTCTAGCTTTCCATTGTATCCAATCTTTAATAGCTCGTCAGTAGTAAGTGCATCAACATCTTTGACTCTCCCTCTGTCATCTTTAAACTCATATGGTCCTTTCTGAACTACTCTTAGAACAAGTGGATCCCTTTATCGATTTCTTCGTCTTCCTCTTCTTCTTTATTTAAATATTCAATCATTTCTTGAGGATCCATTAGGCTTATAGTATGAATAAATGATAACAATGAGAAGAGATTTTGGGAGAGATTTTCAGTGATGATTCAGACTTCTTAAAAAAAAGCTTTTAAATATCGAGCGGTTATGAAATATATTTGTGTATGTGACCGCTAGGAATAGAAAATATAATAAAAAGAAACAGAGAGGATGTTGAGGAGGGCTTGGGGGCCAAATATTATCTTAAGAGCCCCTTAAGTAGAAGTTTTTAAAAGGAGCCTTGCAAGCAGCTCTTATAGTTTCCTAATAGTGATAGTCTGCATGGACATTTAATACTTTTCTTTCGGTTTTCTCCTAATAGTTGTATGTGGTTGGTGATAAAAGACATAATTAGATTGAGTAATAATTATACGGGTGAAAAATTATTATCATAATTGATTTGGATAATAATTATATTTAGAAAATTATAATAAATGTTATGTGTTTGTCACAAAGTATGGGAAGAATTTTAGAATAAGTATGCTATGTTTTGGTGGGTAAGTTATGGGTGGGTGTATATATTACCATTTAAGTTTGATGGGTATATATACATTTTCATATGTTTAACTTTAGTCACATCACTCTAATTTATGTACTATCGGATTGCTTGAGATGTATGTACATCCATTTCTGTTTAATCTTCATTTTTCTGTGGGGGTTACACTGGCCTCTTGAAAATAAAAACAAAAACGGTTTTTGTCAACATTCTCCTTTGGTTCCACTGTATTTTACTTTTTCATTTCGAATTTTAAAGGTAGTTGGTAATTCATTTGCTTTATACTACATTATATCAAAAATTCCAATGTTTTGTGATAATATTTTCATAGCACGTTATCAAATTCCACTTGGTTAAGTTCTAATGAGAAGCATCTAAATTTGAAATAAACAATTTATGAGCTATCCATATTTTATTTATATATTGGCACATACAACAAGAACATTATTCTAGCATCTATTTTGAAAGGTTATAAGATGCTGACATTCATGTGCACAAAGAGAAAATTTACATGGTTTATAAATGGTTAAAGGAGAAAATAAAAATAAATTTAGGTAGGTGCTATCTAAAGAATATCATTGGGAAAGATTTATTTGGATTACTTTTAAAATATAGTGATTAGATTTCTATTTGTTTAAAGTTATTATTTTTAATGTATAGTTCTTTTGACTATTTACTTATTTTTAGATGTACACAATGCGGGAGCTCTTCAAAAACAGTCTCCTCATTCTCCGGCTTCAACAAAGCCTTGGGGATTAGAGTAAGGTTGTCCACCATTAAAATAAGACACAACATTAAAATATATCTACCACCATATTTAGTAAATTACAAAAATATCTAGAAAATATTAAATCAAGGCAAAAGAAACAAATTTAAAGTACAAAAGATTAAAAGATTAAATAAAATATATAATTTTTCCTTCTTGACTCACTCGTGAAGAAACTCCTCTAGTAAGATCTAGTAAAATCTAGAATCTTCAATTTTATTTTATAAATAGATAGTCCTTGCCCTATCAATATCTCATCCCTCCCCACATTTTCTTCTCCCCTCTTCTCCTAAGCAACTCAATATACATTTTAGTAAAAATTACAAGTAACTATAGTTTTTGTAGTTTTGAATAATCTTATTAAGATAGTATAGGAGATGTATCAGTTTTTATTTTTTTCTAGAACTTCATCTCCACTATCACAATTTTGATTTTGTATGAGCCAGATGGTAAGTCACATGGTCTTTTTGAATAATCATCTAAAATCTAGTTTTTATATATGTATGTATACTATGATCACTTAGAATTAATTCTTTATCTAGTCATAACTTTTCAGATTTGTTTTTTCAAGATATCTTTCCTGGCATCACAAAAAAGTTGTGTTTTCATTTCTGTTTTGATACTGAATTCAATAGTTTTTCACAATTAGAGCTACTTAGATCTTAACTAATTTTGATTTGAGATTTGAGCTAAGTTTTGAAGGCTGTAGTTCTGTTTATGCAGCAAGATAATGGAGAAAACGAAAAGAAAACAACTACTTGATATACTCCAAAAAATGTGATAAATGTACAAAGGCTATTACAGAGACATATATAGAAAACATGCAAAACAGAATGCTAAAATCACGTACTAATGTGATCACCAGATCTCCTATCTCGACTCAGCCACCTCAGTTTTATTCAATCAATCCTAAAATCTCTCAACTGAAATATAGACTATGTCAACAGCCATATATATATATACGACCATTAACGTTTTATTATATTTAGATATGTTTGAATTAAATATCCAACATACACCCCTTAATTCAAACATATTTAAGTCAATTTCTTGACTCCCAGAAGTTCCCTCATCTATTCAAACTTTGCACTAGGTAATGCCTTTGTCAACATGTCCGCCCTTTGCTCCTCAGTTCTGATGTGCTTGATAACTATCTCTCCCTTCTCTACACAATCTCTGATAAAGTGAAAACGTAAGTCTATGTGTTTGCTCCTTCCGTGAAAGACCGGATTCTTTGCCAAATCAATCGCAGAACGATTGTCTATGTACAGAACAACCGGACCAACATTCATATCCATGATTGTGTTCAACAGATTTTTGAGCCATATTCCTTGACATGCTGCTGCAGTTGCCGCCATGAACTCAGCTTCGCAGGAGGAAAGTGCAACACAGCGTTGTTTTTGTGATACCCAAGTGATTAAACTCTCACTTAAATAGAACACCATGCCACCTGTACTCTTACGGTCATCAATACTCCCTCCTAAATCGCTATCAGAGTAACCAGATAACAGATGGTTTCCTGAGTTCTCAGTGTACAACAAGCCATGATCCAGAGTACCAACTAGATACCGTAGTATACGTTTGACAGCGTTCATATGCTGTACCGTTGGTCTCTCCATGAAGCGACTTACAATACCTACTGCATATGCTATATCGGGTCGTGTGTGTACTAAATACCTCAATCCTCCCACAAGACTCTTGTACTGTGTTGGATCAACTGCCTTTCCAGTAGTATCTTTGTTTAGTTGAACTCTTGGTTCCATAGGATACTTAGTTGGGTTACTGTTTAACATACCTGCTTTGTCCAGCAACTTTCTTGCATATCCTGATTGCCTTAGTTCAATTCCTCCTCGCCTCTGCTCAACCTCGATGCCCAGGTAGTATGAAAGCTTTCCTAGGTCACTCATGTCAAACTCGTTCTTCATTTGAGCCTTGAATTTTTGAATGTTTCTCATACTTGAACCCGTGATTAACAAATCATCAACGTATACTCCAACCACCAGAAACTCATTTCCCTCCCGTTTAGTATATACCGCGTGTTCATATGGGCATTTTTCGAATCCCAACTTCTCAAGGCATCTTCTTAACCGTGCATACCAAGCACGTGGTGCTTGCTTGAGCCCATACAAGGCCTTCAATAGTTTGTATACTTTCTATTCTTGTTTTTCCTTCTCAAACCCTTCCGGTTGTAGCACGTACACTTCCTCTTCGATGTCTCCATTTAAAAACGCAGATTTTACGTCCATATGATGGACTTCCCACCCATGTTTTGCTGACAACGCTAGGAGCAATCTCACAGTTTCCATTCTTGTGACAGGAGCAAAAACCTCCTCATAATCTATTCCTTGCTTTTGAACATACCCCTTCGCCACTAATCGAGCCTTGTATTTTACCACCTCTCCATTCATGTCCTTCTTGATTTTAAATACCCACTTCAAGCCTATTGCCTTCTGCCCGGGAGGAAGCTCTGTCAGTACCCAAGTATTGTTTTTCTCGATCGAATCTATCTCATTTTTCATAGCTTCTCTCCATGCTGACTCTTTCTCTGCTTGAACATAACTCGATGGTTCCTCTGTAGACAGTAGTAATAATTCCTCATCAATCTCAACTTCTTCAGTCTCATCGTAGATTTCGCTCAGCAGTCTGAAATGTCTGGGTTCAGTGCTTCCATTTGATGTTGTAGTAGTATGGCTGTTTCCAACCGACTGTTGTGTTGATGATCCTACCGAATATTTTGAAGATGAACTTTGTTCATTTGCTGTGAATGAATGTCGGGACTGTACAGGTGTGACAGTCACATCTTGTTCATCTTCGTGACTTTGGATGTGATTCTGAGGGGTACCAGTACTCGCAGCATTATTATTTTCTTCTTCCTGAACCCCAGTTTCTGCAAAATGGGTAGATACTAAAACATAAGTATCTGGAAAATTCACCTCATCAGCCGCCCCTGAATTTTCTTCCCATAGCCAGTGCTTGTCTTCTTGATATGTCACGTCTCTACTGACGTGTACACGTTTTGATATGGGGTCATATAAACGGCTTGCTTTAGTCCCCGGTTCTTTGCCTAAGTACACAACAACTTTGCTTCGATCCTCCAACTTTCTTACTGTAACCTGTGGTATTTTCATATACGCAAGACAACCAAATAAGCGAATATGTTCAAGACTCGGTTTCTTATCATTCCAGGCTTCATAGGGTGTCTTGTTTGATAAGGCCCGAGTTGGTAACCTGTTGAGCAGATAGACAGCATGCCGAACAGCCTCTCCCCACAACCAAGAAGGCATTTTAGTCTCCCTTAACATACTTCGCACCATTGCTGCTACAGTTCTATTACGTCGCTCAACTACCCCATTTTGTTGTGGGGTGTATGGAGCAGTAAAATGTCGCACTATCCCAGCTTTTTCACAGTAACTCAAGAATTCAGTGGAGCAAAATTCCCCTCCCCTATCCGTTCTAAAAACCTTGATTACTTCACTCGTTTCTTTCTCAACTAGTGTTCTGAATATTTTAAACATCTCAAATGCTTCACTTTTCTCTTTCAACAAATATACCCACATCTTACGTGTATAATCATCAACTAGCAAGAGAAAGTACCTGTTTCCTGCAGGTGTGGAGGGGGAAATTGGACCGCAAATATCACCATGTATAAGTTCTAGTCGTTCCTTGGATCTCCAACTAGTTTGTGTTGGAAATGCTTTTCTCGGTTGTTTTGCCATCAGGCATCCCTCGCAGGTCTTTCTGGGTTGCCCAATTTTTGGTATTCCATACACCATTTCATCTCTAGACATCTGACTCAGCGCCTGGAAATTCACATGTCCTAGCCTGACATGCCACAGCCACGAGTTCTCATCTGTTTTTGCCAGTAAAGCCATAGGTGTGCTTTCTTCCAACCAAATTTTATATAATCTGTTTGCTGATCGTCTTACTCGCATTAGCAGTCTTCCCTTTTCATCATATACTGACAAATACTCTCCCTCAATGACCACCTTGTCTCCATCTTCTGACAACTGTCCGAGACTTATAATGTTGTTTCGCAAACTTGGGATAAAATACACATCATTTAGGAGTTTCACTTCACCATTTTTGCACGCAAAAGACACTGTACCTCTTCCCTTTACGTTCACAGTGGAACCATCTCCAAACCTTACTAACCCGGTCACACTTTCGTCAAGATCTTTGAACTTTCCCTTTTGTCCTGTCATGTGGCTTGAAGCACCATTATCCAAATACCAAATCTGTGACTCCTTTCTGTCATCCTCAACCTTTAACTCAGGCAGCATTCTTTCTTCATTTAATAGTATAACCTCTACCTGATTTTCACTCTCCATAAATAGAAGTGCAGGCTCGTCCTCCTCCAGTTTTGAGAGGTTGACTTCCCTTGATGTGTCCCTCACATCTCTGCGTGGTTTCCGACACTCCGAAGCAAAGTGTCCATAGTTCTGACAATTGTAACATCTTACCTTACTCTTATCTCGTCCCCCACGGTTGTCTCTTCCCCGGAACTCTGAGGTTCCTCGAGCTCCCTCTCTGCTCGTCTTCTTCAACCACTCCTCACGAGTTAGCAGCAACTGTGCGCTGCCTTCTTTCTTTCTCCACTCCTCCTCTGTTAACAGAAGTTGGCCTTGATTCACTTCAGACTGACCACGAAGTCTCTCCTCATGGGCTTTTAATGAACCCACGACTTCTTCTATGGACATTACCTCCAAATCTCCAAATTGCTCAATGGCAGAAGCAATCTGAAGGAATTTGGAAGGAACGGCCCTAAGTAGTTTCTTCACCACATATGCTTCTTCCATTTTCTCACCCAACGCTCTGATATTTGTCACTAACCCATTCAGCTTCATGTAGAAATCATCCAATAGATCTCCATCCCTCATCCTTAATGATTCAAATTCGCCTTTAAGAGTCTGCGCCCTTGCTTTCTTGACCTTATCGGCTCCCAAACTCACCGTTTTAATGGCATCCCAGGCTTCTTTCGCTGTGCCTTTCTCTGCAATCGACAATAACAACTCCTCCGGTATTCCTTGATATATAACAGCTAAAGCCCGTTTATCCACCTTCTCTTCAATTGTGGTCTTTGGGTCCTTGGGGTCAATAGCTTCCCATACTCCGTGGGCTTGCATAAAGACTTTCATTTTTAGTGCCCACGCAGCATAATTTGTTTTTGTTAGCATAGGATAGCTTAGGCCAAAAGTGCTCTCTTTGGGTTTGCTTGCATCTGTGTTTGATGAGGTTGACATGGCTAGGTTGGCTCTGATACCACGTGAAGGCTGTAGTTCTGTTTATGCAGCAAGATAATGGAGAAAACAAAAAGAAAACAACTACTTGATATACTCCAAAAAATGTGATAAATGTACAAAGGCTATTACAGAGACATATATAGAAAACATGCAAAACAGAATGCTAAAATCACGTACTAATGTGATCACCAGCTCAGCCACCTCAGTTTTATTCAATCAATCCTAAAATCTCTCAACTGAAATATAGACTATGTCAACAGCCATATATATATATACGACCATTAACGTTTTATTATATTTAGATATGTTTGAATTAAATATCCAACAAGTTTTTCATTAATTTTGGTTTTCATCAAATTTCACCCATGTACAACCAAATCAAGATATATAAATTCTTATTTTTGGTTCATTATTTATTCTTTTTTTAGATCTAAATATGAGAACTCAAAATTTTAATTGTCATCCATGTCCATATAAACTATTAAAATCTATTTATTGAAGATTCTACGCATATATTATCAATTTGATTTTAAATACTCTAATCCAAAATACTCATATTACTTGTTTTATCATGTACAGTAAACAATGAAGAAATTGCTCCACAATTAAGAGGTACTATTCTTTTATATTTATCAAATTCATAGAATATAATTATTAATTATTTATTTAATTATCAGATTCCATGTAATAGTCATTTGTATTTGTTACTTACATTGATTCAAAAGATTATTGGATGACAAATTATTTATTCTTGATTTGAAGGTGAAACTCTCAACACACCTGGGATTATCGTTGAACATAGGCAAGTAGTTTGTTTTTATTGCACATCCTTCTTTTATTGGCTGACATGATCACTGATGAATACTTTATAATATTATTTTTTATTGCCCTTCTTCGTGATGCAGGTATATTCTCTACTCAATTTTGAACCAATTCCCATTAACACAACTTTTGAAAAGGGAGGGTCTCTTCTACGAAAAGTGGAAATGTTAGATTATGTATGCCGATCCAATCATATATGATGTTTGCAATTCAATCATGTCAATTGTATTAATAGCATGTAGCATAATAGTTTCATCAATTTTCAAAATTCTATGATGTCAATTTGCATTATCTTTATCCATATGTCCTGTACCTCCTCATGTACAATTTTTGTAATAAATTGAAAAATAATCTTTTAATCTTTTACTTGATTGGTTGATTTTGATTTATTTGAATGTATATTCCTCTCTCTCTATATAGGTATATCCTATAGGTATATCACGGTTTACTAATTGGTTTTATTATTTAGAATAAAAAAAATACACAACTAAAAAGCAAAAAAGGTCCTTAAAAATAATATTATCAGTTTGAGTAGTGCTAGAGGTATCATATTGTATAATAAAATTTGGTTCCAAATTACATGACATGGTGAGTTGAGATGATATTACTGGTGAGATTTTTGTGAATGGAGGAGGTCCATTTTGGTTACCAATCTGTTAAGTGTATCATTATTCTTATCACTTTATTACAAATTGTCACTTATAATGCTTAACACTTGTGCCGTTTTATATTTTTATCTTTTTGTATTATGTACTCAATTATATTTTTGACATTTCTAAGTTTTCAAATTTGTATAGTTTCAACAACATGACAAATTATTACACCTAATAATCATTCACTACATTTAAGTGCTTCAAATCACAACCACATACTATCACCTTAAAAATAACTAATTATTATGTTATTATATTTTATTGGTTGTCAGCCATGGTAAGGGGTACAATATTTCCATTATGACATAACAACACATGAATGGTCTGTGTTAGCTGCAAGAACTAGGTGGTATACAAAACTACCACTGCTCACACATGTTGATCCTTCAAACTCCGAATGAATTGGATGAGTTTGTTTGTTCATGTATTACACTTGAAAATGTGGTGTCGTGAGCTCGTCATAACCCTAAGAACTCCTAATAATTTTCTCATTATAATAAAAGTTGAGATAGTTTGGGGATATCGACGGAGGTCACCCCTTAACTTTTAAGATTCTTTTAGATGAAAAATTTATTCAATAAATTTTCCTTGCCAGACATGTTAACCCGTCTTGTTGCCTTTATTTCTAGTGCAAAATTCTGGTTTGTAGTTGAGTAACACCAACTTGATGTTAGGTTAATCTTTTCAAACAAGTTGTCAACTCCATTCCCCAAAACAAATTACACTAGAATCATCCGGTCTTCAATGTTGATAGTAGTTTCAAATATTTTCAACCTCTTATTACCAATGATGCTTGAATATATTAAAGAACATTTTTCACTATTGGAATGCAAATTTCTTCATTGCAACTAAGACACTATAAATGAACGGAGTTGTTCATGAGCAGTTCAAGCTCGTCTCGTTAAATTAAAACTTGGTTTGGCTTAGCTCGTAAGAGCTCCAGCTCGAACAACAAAGAGTGTTATTTAAGCATAACGAGTTTGAGCCGAACTCTAGCATGTTCGACTCGAGTTCGGCTCGAGAGCGGTTTCAAATTGATAAATCGGTTCAAAATTGAATAATTCGTGTTCGGCTCGTTAGAGCTCGAAAAAAGTAGATATAATATTTTTTCTATTTTTATGGTATATATTCAAACCACCCCTTATTTCTTTAAGAAGCTATTTTAATATACAAATCTTCAATAAAACACAGAAAAATCGAACATTACAACATAAATCGATGTATACCAAGATACATAAATAGGAAAATTAAACTATATAATTGCATATATAATATATATAACATAATCAAATATGTGCATCGTGAAAGATATACAAAGAGGATAGATGATTATGGAGAATTAAGAGATGATAAATGATGATTGAAGAGTTAGTCGAGATACGAACCTCATCTGCAACTTTAGCTTACTCTGTTTTAGTTTTACATATTTACGGTTTAGGTTATATTAAATTAATTTTCTTAAGGTTGGGTTGGACATAATTTTCTTTCTTATATTGATAGTTTATACTTGAGCCTTTATTTGTTAATAGTTTGCTAAACTACTTAGTACAAAAAGAGTAATGTTTGTGAGCTGCTCGATTTGTACACTAGTGCGACTCGACTCGTTAATGTTTGATAAGCTCTAGTTCGACTCGGTCTACTAATGATCTCCAGCCCGAATACAACTTTTATGTGATAAAGATACTCGGCTCGGTTCGTTAAGAAAAGTGGTTAAGCTCAACTCATTTTCCTCAAAACTCGACTTGATGACTCAATTCTTTTAAGGCCTTACTAGTATGTACCAATTCTTCGGTCTTGATAGATTTCTTTATAGATATAATATTATTTGATGTCTATAAGTCCTAATTATTTAAAATTCCTTTATTAACATCAATGTTACACTTTACCTTTAAATATCCCTTGTTCGATTGTGAAGCATTAATAACTATTAAATACCTAGAAAAGAACTCACTTTAATTGTGTGTTACTATTATTATTGATCAAATATATTGACTTCAATTATTCATTTTCATTCTTTGTATTATAATATAAGTGATATTTTTTTCAAATTATTATTTCTTCAATGCTAAAAATATTAACAAATTACCATATGATTTTAGGTTACTCATTTAAGATGAATAACATCCTATATATAAATGTTAATTTTGTATGTGACTCACTATTTTTGGACTACTAGATGTTCTTTTCCTCGGAACCCCCAAACTGGATTTTAAAAAACTGGTTTATATTTGTGTCATAAGATTATTTTCATTACACAAAAGTTTGTAATGAGACAACGTTGCATACACAATCACTTGGGTCAAGATATGTTTATCAACCTTGGGTCGAATCAACGTTGTTAAAACAGTTTAAAAATTAAGAACTTCCTTTTTAGTAGCACAATACAAAACTAAGCTTAAAAAAGAATATACGTGAATATATATTTTTAGTAACAAGATCTATGTTTTAAGTAATATAAATGGAAAAATTATGACTATATCTATATTCATATTTTAAATATGCAAGAAAGTATATCCGAAGAAGGAAGAATAAAATATTT
This sequence comes from Apium graveolens, assembly GCF_009905375.1. Lineage (NCBI taxonomy): Eukaryota > Viridiplantae > Streptophyta > Magnoliopsida > Apiales > Apiaceae > Apium > Apium graveolens. Next base: position 50,090 of record NW_027420230.1, read on the forward strand.
CGACCTTAAAAAATACAGATAAAAGAATAAGTAAAAAAAACACATTGTGAATTTTTTTGAGTGGTATATTACAACCTAGAGTGCTAGCGATCAACTTCTTATTTCTTTTATCACTTTTACGTTGATTAATCAGAATTATGAGTGGATATTTACATGCATAACTTTTAGTAAATTATTAAGATTGATCAATAACTATGCGTCGTGTAAGAGCTCCCCATCTTTCTGCATTTAATATAGAATGATGTAAATTTATGGAATATTTTTAAAGTAGTTTATATTCACATCATTTTTTCCTCTAAAAATGATAAAATCAGATCTATTCAATATTCATTAATAAATAAACAAGACATGATAATATGTTACCATATTTATTTAATGTCCTTGATAAAAATGAATAACTGTTATGTATATATATTTTTTTGAAAAAAAAATTAACATGAAAAGAAATATAACAGTACATATACTAAGTGAACAAGTAGGCAAATACTAAGAAACTTGAACATTTAAAATCAAGATAACATGCATGAAGTAAAAACAAGTATTAACAAAATGGGCTATCGACCTGACACACGAACTAAGAACAAAGGACCATCAAAATTGATGAAATGAAAAATTATACATTGCATCTGGAATCAAAGAGCCTCGGCTACTGCAGTTGAATAACAAGTGAGAACTATAAATAATTTTTTAAATTTTCGGGTAACATCTCAATCTCGGTTTTCAACAATAAGCATTTGTCTTCTCACACAACAAGAAACAGGGGCTATAAGTAACCGTTACAAATGAGACTGTCGCACATTGGTTGGTTTTGATTTACTTTTTCAACCAAATATAATCGACCAATGTAATTGGTCGACCAATATAATTGGTCATAATAATGTACATAATCAACCAAGTACCAACCCTCGGTTGGTCGGTTTTCTTTTCTTTTCTAACCGACAAAAATAAACAAATGAATCAATTGAAAGTATTACCAAAATTGACCAATTTTGGTTTATTATATTTCTTGTAGGTCCCATATTTTAGCCCAGCAGACATGTGACTGTCCACATCAGATTAATATGACTAGTATCGGTTGAAAAAACATCAGTTGGACATGCATACAATTATAAACTACCTAAATCAATTGGAAATCTAAATTGCCATAAACGACATATTTTAGTTGGAAAAAGGGTTGTTGGAAAAGTGTGGTACGTGCATTTAATGCACTTATCAATATTTTAATGCAGTGTTGCAACGCTATTAGCCGACGAAGTGACATGTCACGTTAGAGGGCGAAAGAAACCACCCAAAACCAACCGTTAGGGTTAATAATTGTTTAAGATTTTAAAAGCGACCCATATTAAGTGACAATAATAGTCTATAACCAATGGACTGAATTTTCTTCTTTTTCAAATTTTTTTGTTAAATTATATAAAACAAAAAAATATAATAAAAAGAAATATTTATTTTTATTAATTAATGATTTCATCAAATTGTAATAAAACCATTTAAAATATTAAAAAGAACTAAATAAATATTTTCAATATTATTTTTGTTACGAAAGGTCCCAAATGAAATTAAAAGATGATTACAAAGAAATAAATTAAATATTAAAAATTATCGACTATAAAATGTCCTATATCTGCGTAAACTAGAGTGTAGGGTTTATATTTAGGGTTAGATTTTAGGGGTTAGATCAGGGTTAGAAAATTTTAATACATAAATTATTTTTTAAAACGATCCAACGGTACGAGTATCAAGTTTATTACTAATTATAGTTTTAATTGTTAGTTTTCATAATAAAAAACTTTGGGGGAGGGGGCTTTGAATTTGAATTTGGGGGGAAATTAAACCTTGACAGGGGGATTTGAATTTTTGTAAAAACTTGAATAACCTGCCTACAGAAACAACCACATAAAAAATCAACTAAATTTAGTTGGTTATATTTTAGGCCGTATATTTTACCTTTTCATAAAACTTTGGGGAACGGGAATTTCCATAGAAATTTGAATATCTCGTCATTACAAAGCCAACGACAATAACCAGCCGAATTTAGTTGATTTTATTTTAGTCTGAAAAAATTAAATTTTTATGATATTTTTAAAGGAAAATCCGAATTATCATGAAAATTTGATTTAACCAATAATTACATAACCAACCGACTTTTTGAATCATTCGGTTGGATTTTAATTCAACTTGTTATTAATAGTTACTTTTTCCCCTTCCCTTTTTGTATATCTTATACTTAATCTATCATATCATTATAATACCCAATTTTTGGTGTAGTCAACTTCACACTCTTCAAATTCAAATGTAATCATATCACAAACTTAATCATGAGTATGTATTTGATGATATCTCCTTTTTAATGTATAGACATATAAATTTATAGTTTTTTTACATATGTGTGTTTGTATTCAAATATCTCAAATATTACATGTATATTCATATGTTAAATAATGCTTTTGGTAAATAGTAGGTAATTGACAAAATCACTTTATTCTAACGGATGTTGAAGACAATGATGATAAAGAAGAAGATGGCTCACTTGTGAATAAGTTAATGATTTTAAAGATGAAAGACTTCAAATATCTTAAGCCCCCTACCACACTTTTAAATTGTGTTGAATCCACTGATGTACCCTTCCCGTGTTTACCAATATGCAACTTAATGTCCATTTAATTGTTCTCTAAACTATAATCAGACAACACGACCTTTTCGAACAGATTTATGGCATACCCAATAGTGTGATAATATTATAAGGTCACTCATATAAAATAATATAATGATTTGCTATTGAAATTTCATAATAGTTGAAAGACTCGTACATGTAACAAGGAGATCATCTACCTACACTCCAATTATGAAGGTTTTAGTTCTCTCCATTTTTGTATATACCGCATACTCGTATGGATATTTAGTGAAAGCCCCAATTTTTTGATGTACTTACTGAAAAGAGCATACTAGGCTGGTGGATCCTGATGAAATCTGTACAAAGCTTTTATCAACCTATACACCATTTTTCTTTGCAAATCTCTCAAGTTGGGTTACGTAAATTGTATCATGCAATTCTCCGTTCTGGAAATGCGAACTCAACATTCAAATGATGAACCTACCACCCATTTTTCCGTGCATTCTAGTAACATTCTCACAGTCTCAAGCCTTGTCAGTGGTGGAAGTACCTCATCATAATCCACACCTTGCTTTTCTACGTAACACTTCATGATTAACCTAGCATTGTGCTTAATTTCCCTGTTTATGTCCCTCTTACGCCTAAAACCCCACTTCAAATGCACAGTTTTTTCCCATGTGGCAATTCGACTATGGCCCGTGTGTTAGTTTTTTCAATGGTTTCAATCTCGTTGTTCATGGATTGTTCCCATATTTTTCTCATTTTCAGCTTCCAACGCGTCCGTTTCATTATAAATATCACTCAGTACACGAAAATTCTGAGGTTCACTATTGCTACTATTTGATGACTTACTCTGTGCATAATTTTGTGCGCTACTTTCCCTGTCTCATATTTCTCTGTTCGGATTGTATGGCTCCCTGTATTCATGCTAGAAGTTGTTGGTTCCTCCTCGCTTTGATAGCCACCTTGTTCAGCACCTTCATTCGACCGATTTTCCTATCAAAATAAATGAATCATGTGATCCAGAATTCTATGATTCCTGTTCAACAACTCATAGCCGTGGCCTTTTTTCTTCAAATATAATGTCATGTATAGAGCCAAAATTTGGATTATAGGAGCGATACACTTTAGTTCTGTCCTCTCTCCCGATATTAACCACACCAACTTACGGCAATCACTGAGTTTGCTTGTATGCATACTAGGCAGTTTCATTTGGGCCACACAATATTTCACAATAATTTAAGAATTCTTTCGAGTTAAATTATCCACCCCTGTCCATATGAAACACTTCAATTTTTCTTTTGATTCTTTTTCAACCAAGATTCTAAACTTTTTGAATGCATTGAAGGCCTCAATTTTCCTTTCAACTTTAAAATCAACACTAAATAAGTAAAGTCATCAACTAAGAGTAAAAAATACATGTTGGCCGCTGTTGTCTATGGTGAAATACGTCTGGAAATATCACCATGAATTAATCCCAACACCTCCAACACCCTCTTAGCTCGATAATCAATATTCTTTGGAATAGAATTTCTGATTTTCTTTGACATTAAACAACTTTCATATAAAGTCTTCAGTTAAAAGAAAATAGGTATGTCGTATGCCATTATGTTGATATTAATTTTATCACTTGAAAGTTAACATGGCCAAACCTTGAGTGCCACACCCAAGTTGATTATTCCCTATTAACTAGTAGACATGAAGGTTTCAAAGTTTCTAGGATAATCTTTTATAGTCTATTTTTAGAGCGTCTACCTTTCATGACTAAGCATTTTTTACTGTCATACACCCACAAATAAAGCCCTCTAAGTGTGACATCATTCTTTTCCCAGCTAGTTGACCCAAAGATATGATATTGCTGCACAAGTTCACGAATATATTAGACCTTATGGATATTCAATTATTCTCCTTTTTTGCATCTAAAACCAACTTTACCCTTACCCTTCATAGCGACGCCGAACCTGATTTTCCAGTCACGCTTTCATCTAAACTCTTGAATTTAGACTTGGTACCAGTCGTGTGATTTGATGCTCCATTACCTAAATACAATACTTTTGACTCTCAATTCTTGTTATCATTCTCATTTAATCAACGAGGTTGTACTTCATTCTCATTCATTTAATAATCTTGGTTGTATTTCGTACTCATTCACATAATATTGCCTTTGCTTATTTTCTACACTCAACCACTAAGTGAGTTTTGAAGATAGTGTGTTTATGTGCATGTTTTATCATTTCTCTTAAAACACTTTATCTCTACAAATTAGATTGCTTTCTTCACCATATCCATTATATTTCAAAAAATATGAAATATCCTAAAACACATTCACCCCCACTATGTTTTATTAATTACCTAATAGATTGGATCGATAAAAAATATTTTTAAAAAATTAAAAACACTAGTTCAGGACTAAACACTAGTTACGTGTACTAGTCAAACTGATGCTTGAGTTTTAAAATGGCAAACCAAATAAAATTATTTTGATCTAAAATTTTGGTTATATCACTATATGTATATCTATCGACTTCCATAAGGTTGGATCGATGAAAAATATTTTAAAAAAATCAAAACACCAATTTAGGACCAAACACTATGTGTTAGTCAAACTAATATTTGACTTTTAAAATGGCAAACCAAATCAAATTATTTTGATGTGAAATTTTGGTTATATCACTAATATGTATATCTATCAACATCCATACGGTTTGATCGATGAAAAATATTTAAAAAAAATTGAAACACCAATACAGGACCAAACACTATGTAGTTGTGTTATGTTTGACTGTTGAAAATGGAAAACCAAATTTGTTTTAATCTGAATTTTCGTTATATCACTAATATATATATCTATTGAAATCCATACAGTTGGATTGATGAAAAATATTTTTAAAAAAATCAAAACACCAATTCAGGACTAAACACTAGTTAGCTGTACTAGTCAAACGATACATGAATGTTGAAATGTCAAACCATAGAAAATTATTTTGATCTGAAACTGATGTTTGACTTTTCAAATGGAAAATCAAATAAAATTATTTTGACCTAAAACTTTGGTTATATCACTAATATATATAATATATGTTGACATTTATACTGTTGGATTGATGAAGAATATTTTTTAAAAACTAAAACACCAATTTAGGATTTAACACTAGTTAGCTGTACTACTAGTCAAACTGTTGTTTGACTTTTCAAAACCAAATAAAATTATTTTGATTTAAAACTTTGATTATGATTTGATTTTCTGATTCATATTTAATTATTATATGAATCCAACCGTACAGATATAACAATTTTCAAAAAGTAAAGGATTCTCGGGAAAAATCAACTAATTTAAATAAGTAAATCTTAGTTAGTTTTACAAAATGGATTTAGGGGTTTGTAACCCTATAATGTTTCTTCTATTTTCTTGATTACTTTTAACCAATAAGATATAATTAAACTTAATAGTAAATTCCACTGCACACTAATACTGGTGGGATTTATGATAAATAATAAAAATCACGATTCTATGTTCTTTTTAAAATAATGGTTAAAATAAGTTTTTGTAAAATTCAAATTCTTGTAAAAAAATCATAATATTAAAATAATTTACCAAAAGTTAGATATCATGGAAATAATTTAAAAAATTTAAATTGGAAAGCACTTAATTAAATTATGGCCCGAACCATTAAAAAACCTAGTTAATTACCATTTTCTATACAAGACCATCACAAACAGAAGCAAAAAGCGGTGGCCGCCTGCATCTATATCCACTCACATCTCCGAACCCCCTCACTGTCTCTCAATAACATGAAGTCCTGAACTCAAAACAAACCAAAAATATGTCACTACAGCGAGTCGACCCACATTTCTCTCTCTCCTCATACTTGGACCCCCTGCCTCCACCATCTTCTCCCCCGCTCACCTCACTTTAATAGTCCTCATCCTGTTACATAAATTTATTTCAATTCTTCTCCGAACTCTCGGTCTCTCCGACTTTTTCCGACCCGAAGTCTCTCGGTCGACCCGACACAACTCCTCCACCATCGACGGAGATCCACCATCGACGGAGATCAGAGTTCTCGGCGCGTTGGAGCCGTTGTTACACGCGCTAAGGTCGGAGAGTTAGCGAACTCGAAATGACTTGGCGTTGGCGCTTTACAATCTCTCGTTGATAAAGAGTAACCAAGTTAAAATGATTAAACTCAGAGTAGTTACAATTCTGTTAAGTTTGTTAGAGAATGATGATGTGGCGGTGTGAGTATTACCCGTGTTGTGTAATATGGCCAGGTGTGTGGAGGGAAAGTCAATTATGTTGCATCACAATATGGCGATGAGTTTGGAGATGATGTTGAGGAGAGTTGACTCTGAGTCGACTCGGGATAATTGTTTGGCGGCTTTGTAATATGAGATTTAGTGGTTTAACTTTAGAGTGTGGGGATGGGGAGGTTTTGAGTAGATTTTGAGTGAGGTTTTTGATAAAAAGGTATGTCAACTCGATTGGGAGAGAAAAGGTGAGGATGATGTTGAATGTTTTGAGAGGAAGCTAAGCAGGAGGTGGATTAAAGCTTGATTGTGTCTGCGTGTGTATATTCAAATTCACATATGCCCGGAATATTGGGTTGCCAAAATATGCCCGGAACCTTGGGAAAAGGAAATTTTCCGGTTTCCGATGAGATTTTTTTAAACATTTTTTATTGAATTCAACCAAAAGCAGTCGAATTTAAAATTGTATTTTAGACCATATAAGGTCGAATTTAATTTTTGGGCAGGCCTTTTAAATTTTCCAGAAAATTCAAATTTTTGTGCGGGATTTTCAAATTTTAATTGAAAATATAAATTCGACCGCCTTTAGTCAATTTGGCGGTCGAATTTAAGCGGTTGTATTTATCCAGTCTTAATTAGT